>NC_060885.1:14988631-15118631 GCF_014805685.1 Silurus meridionalis | reverse complement strand
CAACATTTCTCATTATACAATCATTTTAAAATAAAAGAATATTGAGCCTCGCAGTAGACATTCATTTATTTTCTTCAGGTTTTATTCAGGTGAAAGTCAATGTGAATCCAGAGCATGTACTGGGAACACTGTAAGGAAGGCAGACAGTCTGGATAGAACCAGTCATATTGAAGTGCACTATGCACACACACACACACACACACACACACTCACATGCACACACACACACACACACACACACACACACACACACACACACACACACACACGCATTCACGCATTCTTTCACACCTGGGGCAATTTATAGTAGCCAGCCCACCTGCTGTCATGCTTTTGGAAGGTCGGAGGACACTGGTGAAACCAAAGGAAACTCATATGGACAGAGGAAGAACATGCAAAATACAACACAGACAATAACCCTAGTTCAAGATTACACAGGGGACCTTGGAGCTGTTAGAAAGTTATGCTTAACCATCGTTACATTATTTATTTATTTATTTATTTGATAGATATTTCTTGTGTATATCAAGTATTTATTTCTGAACAAACTGTTAAATCATCAGTTGGAATATGCTAGGTTTGAAACTAGTAAAACAGTAAGCAATCTTTTATTTCAGGTTAATTTTGTAATAATTAAATACTAAACAAGGACAAACCAGACAAATGCACATTTATTGAAAATGTTTTTATTTCGGCAATGTACACATTTAAGCATTTAATCCTGGCAAACATGTAATTGCAAATCATAAACTCAAATCTTTTTGCAAATAAAAAATTAAAATAATTAATGAGTAGGTCGTGCACCAAATGGCTGAATAGGTTTATTATTTGCATCTCTTAGTGGCTGCAGATTCTCAGCTGAGATAACTAAACTGGTGGTTGAGGTTACTCAAGACCTGCATTCTTAGCATATTTTTTCTTACTTCAACTCATTTGGAAATGTATTTTCCAGACAGTATGGCAGCATTTTATTTCCTTAAAGTGGGGAATAAAACACCTTTGTGATTTCTAATTTAATTGAGTACAAATCATTACTGAACACACATCACATCACATAAAAAAATAGCTTTCAATGACTGCAGATAATTGACTTGTATAGCAGTATAGATTTACTAACAAAAACAAAAGTGAGTACACCCTAAGTGAACATGTCAATAATTTGTGTGACATTATTGTTACCTATCTAATCCTTAATCTTAATCCTTATCTTAATCCTCCAGGCCATAGAATTCACCGGAGCTGCACAGGTTGCTCTTGGGATCCTCTTATACTTCTCCATAATAGCGTCACAGAGCTGCTGGATGTGAGACACATGGCGCTTCTCATCTTCCGCTTAAGGATCCCCACACGTGCCCAAAAAGGTTTAGATCTGGAGACAGACTAGGTCACTCTATCACCTTCATCTTCCTCAGCAAGGCAGTTGTCAACTTGGTGGTGTGTTTGGGGTCATTATTATGGTGGAAAACTGACATTTCAGAAGGGTACATCAGGTTCTGCTTTAGTATGTCACAGAACTTGTTGAAATCCATGTTTCCTTCAATGTACCCCAGCTCCTCAGTACCAGCAGCACTCATGCAGCCCCAGACCATGATGCTACCACCAGCATGCTTGACTGTAGGCAAGACACAATTTTCTTGGTACTCTTCTCCAGGGCATCACCACACATGCTGGACATCATCTGAGCCAAACAAGTTTATCTTCATCTCATCAGACCACAGGACATGGTTCCAGGGATTCATGCTCTTGGACAGGTTGTCTTTAGCAAACTGTTTGCAGGCCTGCTTGTGAGCCAGCTTCAAAAGATGCTTTATAAGATGGCATGACAGCCATGCAAACCGACTTTTTGCAGTGTGTGGCTTCCGCTTCTGCAACCTCTAAAGCAGTGCTGGCAGCACTCATGCATCTGTTTTTTGAAGCCAGTTTCTGCACCTGATGCACAGAACGAGGATTAAACTTTGATGGACCCTTGCGAGGCCTGTTGCGAGTGGAACCCGTCTTGGAAAACCTCTGTATGACCCTGGCCACTGTCCTGTCAGGGTGTTACAGATTTTCTTATAGCCAAGGCCAGCTCTAATTCTCAATTCCTCAGAGAATCTTTGCCATGAGGTACCATGTTGAACATCCATTGGTATGAGAGAATTGTACTCAAAGCACCACATTTTAACTGCTCTAATACAAGATACACAAATGCAAAAAGCAGACAAAAACATAAACATGATGATTAGGACATGTGGCTTTGCATGGTTACATTACACACAGATGTAATCACTTAGGGTGTACCTACTTTTGTTGACAGTTATTTAGACAATAATGGCTGTATGTTGAGTTCTTTTCAGAGGACGGTAAATTTATACTGCTATACAAGCTGAATATTGAGTACTCTAAAATATATCCAAGTTTCATTTCTATAGTATTGTCCCTTAAGAAGAAATACTAAAATGGTTGTTAAAATGTGAGGGGTGTACTCCTTTTTGTGAGATACTGTATGCATTTCATTAAAAAAACTTAAGGAAATCTTCAAGAGGAGATATTAATAAAGGGCAACAGAAACAGAACAGATCATCTATCTCTCGTCTGTGTGTCCATTCGTCTGTGTGGGCTGCAGAGGCCACTGATTCATTTAAAAGTGCTTTCCAAGAGACATCTCAGTTTTGTTTTTCTGTGCCCAACCTTGGAAAGACCCTTAGCAAAGCCTTATTTTAGATCCAGTGTGTCCAGGGCAACAGGGAGTCAACAAATATTTATTCTGAGCTTTGAGAGTGAAACTGTCTTGGCTGCCTGGAAAGATTGGTGGCGATGGTCAGCCTGCAGATTTTGACCCTGCCTGGGCCTTTCCTTACTATACATGTATATGCACAGCAGCAGATTGAAAACAGCCCAGTCTGTTGTAAATCTTTTAAGTGAAGCAGTGTATGTGGAGGGTGTATAAGGTGGCCAGGCTCTTGGCAGGGCAGCCAGGGTGAAGGGTTTGTGGCTGCCAGTCTGGAGAGGTCCATCTCTGCCAGGCAGACGTGGAGGAATCAGGCAACCGGCTGTGTGTCACACGACAGATTGAGCTGTCAGCTAACAGCCCGGTCCAAATACAGCCCATCTTTTTTAATGCAATGCACATAAATATATCTAAGCAGCCACACTGGATGATGGCCATGTGAGCACGGCTCTGAGTTTGGCCTCTTTAAGGAGTGCTGGGTAAGCTTTTGCAAGAGTGTGCTCTTTTCCACTGGAGATGAGCTATTGTTTCTGGCTCAATTTTTTGGAGCATCTGCCAGAGGAACCTTCTATAATGGCAGCTAGGGAGGTGATGAAAAGATTAGTATCCCTGACTTTTTTTTTGCCCTTTTCTGTATACGCTACAAGACGATCTACCACATATATCTGCCCTGAGCAACAACAACATCTCTAAAGGCTTGAAAAGTTAAACACTATAGAAGGTAAGTTCAACTAATGCATTGCTATAGATAGTCTACTCGTATATCCTTTGTTATCTAGGTTGCTCTGTTTTTTTGTCAGTTGTCTGAGTCTGGCATTTGTTATTGAAAGGATGTTTTGAGCCTCCCAAAGGAAGCACTGCCCTGCTAACTGACCTCTGACCCTTGAGCTCAGCAGTCCAAAATGGAGTGTTAGTCCAGCTGTGGGACCTGTCAAATTGTGGCAACTGGGATTGTTTGGATTTAAATAGGCTTTATTTTCCATCTTCCTCCTTATGTTGCTCCTTTACAGTCAAGAACAATGTCAGATCCATGTCCTGGGTGTCAGAACTGAATGGTCACATTGTGTGAGCATTTATATTGTGGATGTGGGGAAAAACACAATCCTCCTTTCAGTCTTTTCAGATTTACAGATACAATGGAAGAGGCTATGTTGAATTACATTTAATCCAGATGTACTGTGATCTCACGTCCTGTCTTTAGGGGAAAGTGAACATTTACATACAGTTTTAATTACTGTTGCCAACTCAATGGCTTCGTTGTTGGATTTAGTGGTTTATTAGACCTTATTAGCGACCTTATCTACAAAAAGTGACACATTTAGAATTTTTTGGAGCAGATGTTAATATCCTGCTCATAATACGACTTTGTGTGATTCACATCACAGCTACTGTTACAAATGTTGACAGAAGCAGGTTTGTTTGACTCATAACTTGTGTAGCACCTGTCTGAAGGCTACAGGTTACAATCACTGATTACTATTGTTCATAACAAGTCACTCATTACCATTTTTTGTCCCACCCATGTACTTTAATCTTTACTGTCATCATGTCAATTACACCTTTCCTTCATGTGCATTTCTAAACTGTTCACTAGTTTTGTCTTCATAAAATCTTCCTTCTTTTTGAAACAGATTTCGATATGCCAGAAATGATTGTGAATCACTGTGTATATGCAAATTAAGTTATGATGCATCTTGTCAGATTTTGTGACTTTTTCAGGCATGCATTAGTTACTTTGCATGTGAAGTGTTGGCCACAATGGTTTTAATCACGAAGGGTATCGATCCCAAACGATACTAGCACTAAGTGATTAAAAAAAAAAAAAAAAAAAGTTTGTTATAGGTGCTAATACTTTTTTAAAACAATGTCTATTGCATATTTTGCCATCATCCCAGAAGAATCAGTACAAGTGTAAATAAATTGTTCTTATACATTTTTACGCTCATATAAATCATAACAAACTCAATATCTTTCCACATATTATTAATGAATAATTAATGAGTTGTGTTCGTCAATCACAGCTGAATTCCTCACCTTCCAGGGATAAAGACATAGACCTGTTCCAGGGAGAATATACAGATCGATAATTAGTGTATTCAGGAGCTTAGGAATGTGTAACACATATCTCATCCATGTGCTCATGATGTAGGTCTGTTCTATTAAATTTTCATTATTCCATATGACCATTATTAATGCAAGATTAAGGAGCAACTAACCTGCCAATAGGAGAGCTACTTTTTTTCTGCTTGAGTTGTAGGTTTGATTAAAGGCTATTCTGGGATCTGAACAGAAAATAATTTGAGCAGCCTAATGCCAAGGCATGAACATTAAACACGAGCAGGGAGCGTTTCATGTTCCTCCATGACACACTGCAATCTAAAGGGCCAAAGCCAAGATCTTATAGATTTTCAAGGTTCTCGCCTTTCATTCTGCAAGGCTGTGAAATGTCTTGCCGCGTGTATGTATGGAATGGACAGCTGCCAAATACAGAGGACAAAATTTCGAGTTAACTGCGAGAGAGCCCTTGTCACAATTTATCAACATGAAAAGTTTCAGAAAGGGGTGCCCTACCGAGCTCTAGCACACCCCTTCTGCATAGATCGCCAGCGTGCACAGCCTGGGAGTGAAGTGGAATGCGCCGTATTAACCAACTCTCCCAGGCGCTCTCTAAACACACTTCCATGTCCATGCTATTATCCATTTTTCACGTCCAATTGCTCTGTTATGGTAATCGTCAGAAGCACACCATGGCGTAATTACTTACAGCTGACTTAAGAAAGGAATATTCCACCCCCCCATGGTCTGACTTCTGGCTTTTTTTTCTGCACTATTAACCCATTCCTGTTTATTAATGCCTTCCTGCTAATGCGCAGAGGCCACTTTGTGAGATCCATCATCATGCGGGGCCTATTAGCAAAATGGCCCCACTATTGGGCAATATTTCTCTGTCCCTGCAGTCCTCTTGCCTATCTTTTCTCTTCTTTGGGGTTTAATTACTTCAGTAAATGTATTTCAGTCACATTAACCTCTTGTTGGTCCATGTTACTGAGTGTCCTGGTGTGTGTAGCAGAGAGCAGAGTTTCATTTCTTGGAGCTTCATTTTCACTTCAGTGTTGAATTTTTCTTAGTGTGTTAATAAAGACTGTGTACAACACTTAATAAAGCATATCATTTACACAAAGGGCATATGGCGAAAACATGAAGGAATGAAAGCCGTTAGGGTTATATGTTTTGCCAGGGAAAACTTCATATGTTTGAAAGCAGACAGGGCAGAATAAAGTGACAAAGCAATTTATGTTCTCATTGAACAGCCTGGATGCGCATTGGATTGCATAAAATTTTGCAAATTGAGTTAATTCCAAGTTTTGGTAAGGCCTTTTGCTGAAATATCGCTTCGTTTCTCACTTGAGGCTCTCCTCTTCAACTTTTCTGTCCTCAATCATAACCTGAACAATTTTGTATTCACACCAATTTGCCATTTAGAGCAATGCTAATAAGCCCAGATTTTATTGCATTAAGTATTGTCAGTTCCACTGTGCAAGGCAAAGCCAAGATCCAGTGTCGCTCCTTTGATTCCCAGTCATATACATCACCTTGCAATTACTGGACCTGGTCTGGAAACTGTCAAGCATGACTGCAGCGTTATTGGAATTATTGCAATTACACACAGGTAATTGACCCGCTATCAGTGAAGATGTTAAATTGTGCCTCAGTGGTGTGAGTCCATGTTGAGCTCATTTTATTCCACATTCCTCTCTCTCTCTCTCTCTCTCTCTCTCTCACACACACACACACACACACACACACACACACACACACACATACACAAACACAGAGAGACACATTACTTGAGTATGTGAGCAGCAGTGGGAGGCAGTAGAGTTATTGCATTATTCCTATACTCTGCACACCAATAAAACACCACTGTAATTCAAATTGTGTGGAAACAAACGTCTTTTTCAGTGATGTCAACTCGGTCTCTGTGTAATCCGACTTGCCGGCTTGCTTCATTAAAGGTAATATGACTCAGTGCGTGAATGTTTATTTTCCCCAATTCATAATAATATGCGCAAATGAAATGAATCTGTTCGTTCACATCACGCAACTTACCTGAATTTAGAGCAACCACTCTGAAGCATGTTGCATACTGCAATGTTTACCAATTGAACTGTTCATCTACAAACAATTAGTGTACTATATAAAGACTTTCACAGATTAAGACTTAGGTGAAGTGGCTTTCATCTGAATTCCATGCCATGCTGCATCAATTTATATTTAGAGTGCTCTTTGTGATCATGTTACCGGGTTTATAGACGTGTGTCTACAAGATTGTTAAGATTTTAACATTGAAAAATCCAAATTTTTGTTGTCACACTAGTGCAGCTAGTAGTAATATCTCTGCATACAGTATTCTACTGTATTCTGCTGTATACTGAGGTTTCCTCCAGTTTCTGAGATTTCTTAGATTTTCTCCAACCGTCCAAAACAGTACGATTGGGTGGGTTAAATTGCCCCTAGATGTGAATGAGCTTCTGAAATGATGTGCACGTTACATAGAAACTATTCATTAGCTAAATTCTCCCACCTTGTGCCCAGGATAAGTTCGCCCCAGAATAACTTCCCACCAGGAGCTGCTCGTGGTAAGCATGTATTCGCGTCTGTTTGTTTTTGCTCCACGTTATTGTATTCCAAAATCACTATAACAACATTAGAAATTTATACACACTTAAACTGCTAGCTGATCCTTATAGAACAGCTAAACTTTTTAAATAGCATTCAGAGCAGCACTTAGGGAACATTGACCATTATCTCCTGCAAGTACAGTCCCAATGTAACCCCCTTCTTGTCCAAGTCATCCTTCATTACTGTCACATGCAGACGTCTCTGCATCAGAGAGACAGGGATGGATAGAGACAGAGGGAGGGGTGGGCAGTACAACCAATCAACTTCCTCTAACTCACATCTGAATTAAGCTGTGCAAAACAGGCCCCAGGGTTGGTTGCTAAGCACTGAGATAGGCTCACCAATTTCCACTGGGAGCCAGAGGACAGCGAGCCGCTCTTTCTTTCTTTTGGCTTGTTTATATGTTTATTTATTTCATGGACACTAGGAGCTAAGAACATGGCGAGTAGAACCTGTAATAAAGATTGCTGCTCTGGCTGAATATAATCCTCAACTCTGTAGAAGTAGAAATGGACACAGGGTGTTACAATAAAAAATGTGTTTGGATAAATCCAAGGACATAATGTTGTGCCTTTTCTTCACTGCAAATCCAAATCACTGTTTATAACCTGCATTTGTTTTTTGTGCATCCCTGGTCTTCTGCTCTTTATGAGTCTTGTGGAGAAGGGTGTATTATATTCGCACTGGACTATTGATACAGTTCAATTCAGTCTGCATCTTGTTGTGGCCCAGGGGCCAAATTAAGCCCTTTGTGTGATCTGTCTCCATGGCAATGTTTTGGTAAACTTGGGCATGCTGGAGTGTGAAGGCGGTGGTTGTTGCAGGAGAGCACTTGAGCCTTGCTTGTCTTCCTGCAGATTAGTTTTTGTGTTTTTTGTGGAGTGTATTTTTTTTTTTAAGAAGGCTGAACTCACTGTGGAGTTTGGGGTTTAAACCTTTCACAAAGCCACTCCTGCTATTTTTTTCTTTCTGTTCCCATTTTTTGACAGCGTCTGAGAGGAAAGCAGCCTCTGCAGCATCAGCATTATTGCCATTCCTGGGAATATGCAAATGGTAAATGACACACATGCACTGTAAATTCACTGACTAGACAACTACAAAGTTGTCTTTTTTTTTTGCTTAGTGTTTCATTTGGATTTAAATGCCTTGCTTTAAGATTTTTATTTTAATTTCTACCAATTGTTTTATATTGGTTTGGATGTTATTACATATACACCAAGGACTCTAAGTTTACAATCTAAAGCAATTATAGTTTGTTTTTCAGGATAAAGTGCAGCTAAAGGCAGAAAAAAACCCCATCAATTATAGATTCATAAATTATCTAATGAATCCACAATAATCTTTATGCACTTATTCCTAGACCATCTTGGAGCACAGAATATATTCATGTCGACAACTTCTAAGAAACAATAAAGTCTAATCAAGGTGGTAATAAAGTCCAAAGCCCTCCTGCTGTTTCAACTGTTCCAGTAAATGTCATTGCTACTATAGGTGACAGGCCTGCTCTAAAGGTAATAAACAGAATTATATACATTTGTCTGTGTGACTTGTTACAAATTGTATTTTAAATTAGAGAAACAATGCCAAATTAATCTCAAGGGGTTAATATGTTCTTTCGTGTATGACAGGAGCAGCAAAATTTCTTGGTAATTAAAAGAAATGAGAACAAAAACGGGTAATTTCCATTGAAAGAAAGTTGAGAACAAAAATCAAATGACAGCATTCGGAGTAACAATCATATCAGCGCAATTAACTCCTGCCAGACTCTGAAACTTGGGCTATTTTTCTTATTTAATTCATTAGAAGAGGCCACAGCACCACACTCACTCATGTCAATTCGGCATAATTACTTTAAAGCAAAATCAAAGTAGCCGCTATCTGACATTGTTCAACGCGGCTCATCGCTAAATTTAATTATGAGTTCATTTGAATAAATCCCATTTTAGATGAAAAGAGTCATTTATAACTTTAAGCAAACGTGTGCACGTCATAATCATTACCCACATTGGATGGTGACAGGCCATTTCAAAGTGGTTCTTCCTCACTCTGTAAAAGCATAAAAGGTTCTGTCAAAATTCTTGATTTGAACTTTTGTGGCTGCCGGAGTTGTAGTTTTTTCTCTTTTAATGTGAGACTCTTATTTTGTTTTTTTGGGGTTCTTTTGTGCTTCTCAGGATTAATCAGGTGCAAGCCATTCATACCTACAAGAATGCTGTGTGAATTTCTCTACCTACAAAGATTATACCTTTTAACCGGCAATGCCCTCTCTTTGGCTGTTTGTTTGTGTGCTTGCGTGTTTGTTCTTTTGCAGGAGTATTTTGCGTGGTTTGTTTGCACTGCTACAAACTCCAGAGAGAGGCAGATTCAAAGAAATAAAGCCGTTTTTCTTTTTTTTTTCTTTTCACTTTACTGCTTTGTAACAGGCCTGGGATACACAAACCTGACTGGCCAATCAAAAGCATTAAAATAGGGTATAATTGGTCACATGTGAGTTCATCACTTTCTTCTGTAAAGCTTATGACTGTTGAAGCAGGGCCCCCTTATGAATCTGCAGTGATCAGTGAGGATATCTGGCTCTAAAAAGAAGAAGTGTGGCCTCCTTTTCTCTTTAGGGAGACCTGCCTTTGACCTCAGTGCTTGTTATTTTTAATGGAAGTAATATCTAGTAGTCAGGAAGATCTTGGGAATTTTTTTTTAGATTTGCCAAAGGCTAAACTTGCAGGACTTATGCTGCTGATATACAGCGTTTGCCCGGAAAGTGAGTAAGTCTTTTATCTCGGCTGGGTGTGCTGGGTATTGGGTTGATGCAGTGTTTGTGTAGTGTCTGTGAAGTCAGAGGACTTGCTCCTCCACACTGTTGCTCTTGGCTCCATCCACTGGACAATGGTAGGGTGAGAACACTGTTGTTTTTTACTGAGAAATTCTTTCCTATAATTCGATGATGAAGAGCCAAAGGAGGTAGGGGATATGTCAAGGCCATAATGAGCGGGTGACATATCGAAAAAATAACTAGGCCTCACCTCAAGCCACCCCACGGTCCTGGTGAAGAACAAAAGCGAGCACGAGTATGATAGAGAGATGTCTTTATGATGAGGGCTTCCTTTCCTGGCCTGCTCTCCTCTTAACATCCATTAACGCTGATGTTCTCTTTGTGCTGCGCCGCCTGACCTGAGCTGGATGCATTAAGCAGATGTTCGACAGGACCGACAGGATTAGTCTGCTCTGGACTGATGAAGAATTCTCCACAGTCCTCCGGAAACCCCATGACCAACCTCCAAGGAAACGCGATCTACTGTGTCAAGCATAAATTAAACAAAGGCCAGTTATGGATTCCTCCCAGTGATGAAATATTGATTCATATATTTTTTTTAACTCCTCTAATCTTTACAAGATGATCTGCTTCCCTCTTTAGCTCACGCCATGATGGCTAGAGTTACTATATATTTCATTTGAGAATGAGTTTCATGTAGAGCATGAACAATCCTTCTCATAGATTTTGGTGTTGGAATAGGTGTTCATGGAGAGGAGAGGGCTGCACTGCATTAGATCACAGTAGAAAACCAGGCAGCTTCATCAAGATGGCTGCCTGGGCATCCTGTGATAGTGCTGCGTCTTGGACTACATCTGCACTACAGCTTTGCTTTGGGGTTGGGGGGTGACTCCTGACAGAGGGTTCCTGTTGGTCACTTATCTTATTAATTAGCTTTTCGCTTCTCCAGCATTCTCTATCTCCATGCCCCGGTGACAGATCTGCTCCTGTGCCTGCCGCACCACCACCGCATTGTTTTTCCCCCACATAGCGGGATAATTAATATGTCCAGTCCATACATATTTCATGTTGTTTGCTTGAAAACTGTGAAGGAGGGAAGAAAAGAGATTCTATGAGAGAGAGTAAAAAAAAAAAAAAAAAAGGAAGTGGAAAAGATTAATTAAAAAGGAGGCAAGAAGGATCTGTCCTAGGACAGAGCCCAGAGCTGCTGGAAGTGGCGAGCTTCATTTAAATAAGGTCTGGCATCAAAGAGCCGCATTTAAAAATGTGAAGGATAACTCGTCGGCCATATTAGCGAACACACCATCTATTCTCCCTCTGTACATTATTTGTATTCAAGGTTTTTGAAATGACATTGCAATCTGATGATGCGCCATCCCATTATGTTGTCGAGCAGGACAAATACCCCGGCGTTTTCTCTGTAGAACTAACACAATTTTTCCATGTCAGAGGTGGGTAATATCCTGGCGGTCCGGTAGGCTGTGGGTGCATAAGGAATGATGCCATTAATCCTCCTGGGCAATCTTCTGCGCTGATTATTAGGGAAATAAATTTGCATGCTGCATATGAACCAGGTGAATCACTGAAGGCGCAAATTATATTTTCTGACAGCGAGGAGGAAAGAGAGTTGCATGGCTCACCCTGCACCCCTGCCACCCCCCATGGTGAACACACACAGACACACACACACGCACACGCGTTCCACGTACTCCTGAAAGCTGCATTTCTATTCATTACCACATGAGTGGAGTCACTGGTTGATGTGTAAGTTAGCTTTGAGTGTGTTATGTTCCTGCCTAGGCTCACACCTGGAAGCACGAGTGTAGTCACAACTTACAATCAAAGTAATTACTGGGAGAGGGAGAAAAAAAATAAAATAGAAAGGCCAGGCTGGTGAAAAGGAATAGCATTTGCAACAAATATTCAGGTGTAGCATCACGCATGACTGTTTCAGTGTGTGTTAAGGTTGCCGTGTACATGCAAGCACACACACACACACACACACACACACAATCACACACAAACCAAAAGAAGTATGCCAGCCTGAGGTGAGCTGCCAGCTGGATGTAGAGAGCTTGCACTTGTGTGTTTATTGACCCAATGCGTAATGGCCCATAAAGGCTCAGCTTAATGGGCTGGTCAGCGGTGCCAGGTTCATTACTTAATGTTCTCTTCATGGTTGAAAACTTCTGCCTCTTATTTTACAGCAGTCATTGCAAATTTGTGATTTTTCATCATATTTATTTTTTTTTTCAATGCCACAATATTAGCTTTTTTTCTGGTATTAAAGCCGGTATACAGTATTCTCTCAGCCGTCATCCACTTGTGTGAAAGGAAAGCCATACCCATGTACCATATCACATAACTGGAGTGGCAGAGAGTGACTTATTGAGCCCTGTCTTGCTCAAAGAATCAATTTTAAATTAGTGAGAAAAGCACTTACTGTAGTCCAGTAACGGTGCCATGGGCATGAGACAGGCTACAACTGCAGTCTTACCAAAAAATAAAAAAAAAAAAAACACTCTCTCAATGAATAACTGAAATGCAGTATGTTTTATTCCATTCCATTTCACAGTGGTTATTTCTTATTTCAGAGGATATATCAAAACTTTGATTCTGAAAATTTGTATTTTCTTCATTTCTTATTTTTAATGAACGTCCATACAAATATGACACTATCATTACTACCCAAAGGATTTTTAAATATGAAACTACTTTATCTTTCTTTACTTTTTCTTTCTTTACTATTTTAGAACTAGGAATTTGATGGCTAAACAAATATTTTTTGAACTGACCTTCTTAGTTGTTTCTGTAAAAGAAAATCCATGCGGTCTACTTCAGAGCACACACACACACCCACACAGGCACACACACACACACACACTCACACACACACAAGAGAGCTGTGTCTGACCATCATTTACACAGAGATCAGCAGGCCTGAGGCCATTCAGCCATTCGGTCTCTCTAGACAAGACATGCACATCATCATACCTTATTTTGTGTGTGTGCGTGCATGTGTGAGTGTGTCGCCAATCTAGTTATATAGTTTTATAGTTGTACAGAAGACATGCTTGCAAATGAGGCTGACCTTCAAAAGTAAGACTCGGACTGACAGCATTATTTTATCAATTACTTTAAATCCCAACATGCATTAATTTGCTCTGGTTGCTTGCATTACTCTGCAAATGCAGAAAGCAGTGTGACCTTGATACTGTGAATTTACAATCCCAAGTTAGGATATTCGTGTTCGGCTTTGGATAGTGATTCTGTCGCATGTCCTCTGCTGTGTTGGAGGGAACAAATGCCCACACCATCTTGCAGTGATGAATTTTAAAGGCAGAGCTCTTTGAATGAGACAGTAAAGGACAGCGGATCTTAGAGCATTTTTAAGATGGCCTAGTCAGGGGCCGGGCCAAGCACAGAAGTGTGAGCCAGAGCTGGGCAGAGCTGTGAAGCCCAGCACATACCCACGCTTTAGATATGGGTCATCAATACAATGTGGGACGAAGGGCCGCTTCAGCTATAGTGATTCCTCCTTTTGTCACCACAAGACCTTTTGTTAGTGCTAAAAGGATTAATGTTGCTCATTTATATTTGTGAGATTGTGTGTGTGTGTGTGTGTGTGTGTGTGTGTGTGTGTTTGTGTTGTACACTTGACCTACTCTTAGGCCTAGCCTCTGAGCAGTTATACATCTCTACATATGTTTGGATAAATATAGGATTACCATAACAAGAATGATATATTCTAATGTATGATTCAAAATCTCATGGGTAGCAACTGTGCTCTTCCTTTGTGAATGAAATGGAAATATATTTTTATACACATTACATTCCAACCCACTTAATCGATTCAGACAAGCTGCATACATGCATATCATCTGCTATTTTTTTAATTGCAGCCATATTTTTATATAAACTATTTTGCTAGTTGTTTGCTATAAAAGTTGGACCCAACCTTGGAAAAAAATCGAGGTTGTTCTCTCACGCTAAGCAGCATATTAATATAAATAAAACAACAAAAAAGATGAGACACCTGCTATAATCAAATTAACTCTCAATAGTTGGAGGTGTTGTTTACCTTTTTTAACCATGAGCAAATCACACAATAACTAATTGAACACATATAAAAATAATGAAAGTGTGTAAACAAAATGATAAAAAAAATTCTTAATGCAAAGTAAACAAATTTAATTTCCAAAGCTTGAAATAAATACCCAGACAGGAATATTGTATGTTCTTGGAATTAATAAAAAAAAATTGCTTTGTTCAGTGTCTGCCTTGAATTATTCGCAATGTTGCACCATTTATATGTAGTATATATGTAGTTATGTGTGTGTGTGTGTGTGTGTGTGTGTGTGTGTGTGTGTGTGTGTGTGTGTGTGTGCGCGTGTGCATGAGTGCGTGCGTGCGTGCGTGTGTGTGTGCAGGATTCTCCAGCTGCAGGCTAGTTTTATGCTTTGACCTGTCACATCGATGCATGAATTTCTAGCAGGTCTCAGAAAGTGACACAACCGTTCACTTTTGGGCATAAACGTAATGTTGTGCGATAAGGAGCTTATGCTAGTTTTCCCCAGAACATCAGCCTGCAGCAGTCCTGTCACTGCTGTTTCTCCATGTGATAAGTTAAAGTGAGGTATCCTTGACCAGCACATAAGAAAGCATGCAATGCTGTACGTTCTGACTCAAGTGAAAACCACAAAATCACACACACACACACACACACACACACACACACACACACACACACACACACATATATATATATATATATATATATATATATATATATATATATATATATATATATATAAATAATTTTTTTAATTATTACATATATTATTAGTATATTATTATTTATTTTGCTTTAAAGATTCTTTGCTTTAATACATGGACCTCTTATTAAATCCATCAGTGTCATTTGAGCACATACGTCAATAGAAGGGATCAGATTCAAGGAATCTGGTTCATGTATTATAGTTTATATTACACATTTGCTTACAGTTACATTCGAGATTTTAAATGTTGAAGGGAATGAAAATAAAAAGCAAAACAGTTTATTTCACTGAATGTAATTAAAATTGTACAGCTGCCTACAAGAAGATAGGGTTAGGTAGCTGTGTTTTTGAAGATGATTTGATCGCAGAATATTTTTGTAAAAAGTATTTTACCTTCAATTCTGCCAGCTACAAATTACACATTTTTCTGTTTTTTTTTTTTTTTATCTGGTATACAACTAAAAAGAAGAGAATGATGGACTAGGAATGGAAAAAAAAGTTTATTAAACAAAATAAAATTTTTTTTTTTATCATTTTATAAACTGATTTAAATACTGACCTAAAAACCTGCAAGATCTTGAATATTGAATAAAAAAGTGGAACCTAATAAACATTTAATTAAATTTATTTGTTTGTTTTAAATGAAAAACATTTCTGTTCATGGCGGCAGAGGCATGGTCAAGTGAATGTGGGAAGGCGGATCCCAGAAGAATGACCGAGTAATTCCATGAATGAGCGTGAACTTGCATGTGATTGAAGTGATTCTTTTTTACAATGTGGCTTTTGCAGTGCATGAAGGGAAAAATGTGAACTGGGAAGAGAACATTAACAGGGCTGAGCTGCACCAAAGCAGAAGAGGTGTGTTTGTGTGTTTTTTCGAACAAAGTTCAGAAAAGCGTTAAAATTAAGAAAGAAAAGAAAAGAAAAAAACAGAGAAAGAAAAAGTTATACCCACACTTTAACTCTGCCTAGATATTGAAATATTTAATTAAAGGAAAATATATCTAGCCTTTTTTAAATGTAGCAGCACTTTAAATGTTCTTTTTGTTTCCTAGGAAAAAAGCAGCACATTTGTATAAATACAACTTTACTGTAAATCAATGTTACTGTAAATCGACTTCTGGTTTGCGTTCAAGATTATAAATGAATATCTGAAATTAGAGTTTGAAATATTTGATAAAAAATATATATATACAAATTAAACACACCCCTTCATATAATTTTTATTTTTTTATGTGTAAGAATGGATTCAGAATAAATGCATGTGTATACATTTGTGACAAAGCCACACCTTCTGCATGTATTTGTGTTGTCATGTTGTGCATGCTGATGTTAATGTGCATGTCCTGTTTCCTGTTCCCTCACTCTCGAGTGCAGTGGCCTGCTCTCTCAGGACTGGGCAGCTCCACATCAATATCCAACCTGTAAATGACAGTCACCTCGGGATCTTATTTACCCATTTGTCTGGGATCTTAAAAAGGTCATAGACCGCCAGACTTTGCACTTCTGTCCTTTTCCTGTCTTCAACTTCCCATTTATACATTCAGCAAGTCAGTAAACGTCTTGGCATCTGAATGCAGCTCACAGACGTTTGTTCTTATCTGATTCAGGATACTGCATTAATAAGAGATGACACATGTAAAAGAATGCCCTTGGGAGTATTTGTTCATAATAAGGGGATGGGTGTGTCATTGACCCTTTTGTGTGTGTGTGTGTATGTGTTCATTTCTATGTTCCCGCAGGTGCGTCCGTCTCAGAGCAAGTGTCAGAACTGCTGTAGAGAATGTAAGCATAATGGTGGCATGAGACATTGAGACATGCAAAGGGACAGGGTGTCAGAGAGAGAGAGATAGCGAGAGAGTGCAAGAGACAGAAGTCCCATCTGCACCATAGTGCATAGAGGAACAAAGGGTCCCTGCAAGGATGGTTTGGGAGTCTGTGTGAGAGTCCGATCTCCTGCTGGCCTCTAATTCAAGCCAAACATTCACCATGAAATAGCTCTTTGACATCATTACACGCTGTGCATGTTGATGTCCTCTACTTCTAAACACGCTGGGGGGAGGGGATGCTGCAATTTTCACCACGTGAGTATTATACGGAGGGAGATGGTAAACCACTGTTTTCTTTAAACAATACCCAGACTTTCTCATACTCTCACACATACTTTTAAGCAGTGGAACTTCTGTCCTGTTCAGCTGGATTGCTTAATAGACTCATACAGCTCTTACTTGCCGGTTTTATTCTGAGGTGTTCTTAAATGAGCCCGTTTTGATTTTGTCTGCTGCATCTATACATCTGATGCAGTCAATCATGCTATTGTGTGACCCAGTGCACGCTGGTCTTTAGGTGTCCCCTTTCCCTGGCTGTGGAATGCCACCAGTTTTCTAGTCTGGCTTAGTATAGGAAGGGGATCTAATTTACAATCCAGCCTGGATCACAGGACTGAGATCTGAACCACACCAAACCACAGAATATTTTAGCGGGGAACAAAGAGCCTGGATTTAATAAATACGTGGACTAAGCTTCCTATTGGGTCCCTGTGTAGAATCCTTTATTTAGGTCATTTAGACCGAGCAAAATTGATACAGTATGGAGTACAAAGCTGCCCCCCCACCCCCTCTCTCTGTCTGTGTATCTCCTCTGAAACTGCTTAGCTACTGTTTTCTCACGGATGCATCTCTGCTGTTTACTAGAGGACACAAATAATCTTACTAAGCAGCCTGGCAAATGGACGATTATTTGCTAGGCAAACAGAATTGAATCCTCATTTAGGTCACCATATAGATCAAGAAATAAAATCTATCCAAATGTAGAATCAACTGCAACTTTAGTAGAAGCACATGAACCTTTGCAATTATTCAATCAGCTAATCATGTGGCAACAGTGCAGTGCAAAAAATCATGCACATCCAAGCCGAGAGTTTCAGTAAATGTGCACATCAGCATCAGAATGGAAACATGATCTCATTTTTCTTTGAGAGAAGCCTTGCTCATGCCGACAGGAGGTTTACAATTATTGTTTAACACCAGAAAAGCAACAGTTGTGTATAAAAATCCCAGGAGATCAACAGATTCTGAAAATCTCACACCAGCACATCTGGCCGCAACATTAATGCCACAGGTAACCAAGATCCCATTTTCTCCATGTTTAATGTAAATAATAACTGAAGCTTTTGACTGATATCTACATGATTTAAAGCACTGTGCTGATTGATTAGATCACTGCATTAATGAATGGCTACATGTGTTCTGATTAATGTGGCTGGTTAGTGTGTGTGTGTGTATATATATATATATATATATATATATATATATATATATATATATATATATATATATATACATACTAACCATCCACTTTCATTCCTGGTGGAAGAGAAATACTGTATGATTAATTACAAGCTTGTTACCTGTATGTATTTGCACTACAAATAATTTTTCCCACAGTAACCACTTCTGAGGTTTCTAGAAATAGCTGTTCTTTATATCAACAGAGCAAAAGGTTGAGGGTTGAACCAATTTTTCCCCTGTCTCAAGGGAGGCTAGCGTAGATAGTAATCTCCTACCTTCTCATTTAGCTTCCCTTAATTGGCCATTAGGCTGAAGAATATCGCGCCTCATCCACTTTGGCCTACCTGCTTATTAGGACTTTGAATTGCTAATAAACAGAAAAAGAGGCGAAATTAACAGGGCTGTTCAGTAAACAGGGGATTCACTGTACAGGCAAACAGAGGCACAGACTTGTGCAAGGATCGGTCAATAGACAGTTATAAGTCTAAAAAACTTTGGCCTTGCCTCATTGAATTTACTTTCTAGTACAAACAGTGGCACATGTAAAGCTAATCAGTGAGCTGCAGCAGGCTAGAAACAAACAGATTTCTTACTCTGAATGCAATCGGGCATACCAATAGTCATGCGATATTTCTTCTGTTTCTCACACGCTTAAAAAACTAATATCTTTAGAATGGGTTGAAGTCCATAAGTATCCTACATACTTCCTGCTAGCACTGAGTATAACATAATGAGGAGAAAATATGGTTTAGTTAATGCTTCATTTCTAAAAAAAAAAAAAAAAAATTATCAAAAAAAAAATAACCACCTAAAGCTATAAAGTCTAACTTGAATATAATTCTAAAAGTCGGGAAGATAAATGTGGATGAAAGAGATGCACTAGAGAAAGAAATGCAAAAAAAAAAGATTCAGAGAGAGATATATAGAGAACAAGCCTGCTGTAGTTGCTCTCAGGAGAAGGCCAACCTCTGAAATGGTTTAATCAATATCCGGATGTTAGTTGTAATGGACTGTGTCAGCTTTCTAACTGGACAAAACCTTCATTAAGTCAATGAGCAGAGTTAAACCTCTCACTAATCTGAATAATCTGTGGACGTATTGACTAAACAAGCAGAATGTATGAGGATTGAAAAGAAAAAAAAAATCCTGGTGTTATTTTTCTGTCTCATGTTTAAACTTGGAAACTTTGAGAACATATCACACCATCCCTTCACCTTGTCATATCAGTTTTCTTCTTCCTCTTTACATTAAACAAGAGCATCAAATGGCAATTACATTAAGACATCCAATCTGCTTATTGTCTGGCCACTGTCTCCTCTTGTGTGATTTATCTACAGGGTCTGATAAAGTAGGAGAGTTCTGTGGTGATGAGTTTGAAATAGAATATGAATTTTTAAAGGTGAGCACAAGTGGGTGGGCTTCAAAGTTGGCACAGTTTAAATCAAGGAACCTACTTTCATCTCAGGCTAATTGTTTTTGCATCTGTAAGAGGCACTGGGTGGGTGATGTGTGTTCTGCTTTGGAGGTGCTAATCATGGGGTGAGCATTCTAGGATTGTTTGCCTTGAATCTTTAATTTAGCCAGTCAGAAAGAGGCTCTCAAGCAAACCATAATGAACACACATCTTAAGTATGGAAGCACACCTTGCACCCTCCCCCGTGTCAATGTGTCCTCAAGTGTGTAGTCCACACAGCTAAAACGAATTTTATGATTTTATTTATATAAAATCAGACAGCATTTAAAACCATGCAGGTATTCTTTTATGTAAATAAATACATTAATATGTGATTATTTTATTTAGTAATTTCATTAATTCATTCATTTATTTTGAGTGGACGTGAACTGCGAACACAGAGGACAGATAAATAACAGATATACATGGACAGCAAGGACTGTACTAAGGACCCTAGAGCTGTGAGGGACCAATGCTACCTACTGTTCATCTTCTTGTTATTATTATTTGCTTCATAATAATGTTGTAGCAGTGTTAATACTAAGGAACCCTAAGATAAGCAAACACAAATACCATACTATCAGGAAAGTGTAGGAAGCAGAGCAGACCAGTCCATATTTAGCTAACTTGTCTCATGGGGTTATACTTACCATGGCTCTGACCATGTTTTTTGCTGAACCACACCAGCCTGCCTGCCAGCACATCTATGTGGGCTGAGATACTTAGATCCCATGAGACAAGCTTGTTATTTGCACTACATCTTGTGACTGTGCCCTTCCCTCACAGAATGTCCCTAACCGAAATTGTGTGTGTGTGTGTGTGTGTGTGTGTGTGTGTGTGTGTGTGTGTGTGTGTGTGTGTGTGAGTGTGTTTGGATATGTGTGTTGAACTGGTGGTAGTAGGGAGCATTTATTTGAGCCGATGATGTGCATGAACATGTAAAAGGGAATTTGTGGCTATATAATATGATGTTGGACACATGGAGGACAGAGGATTTTAAAGTCCTCACTGTATGTATGGTGGGTGGTTCAATGGGGTCATTAGGAGGTAGGAGAGGGGAGCTGTCTGATAATGGTAATAAGAGGGCATCAGAGAAATAAAGTACCCATTGATCTTCGCTGTGAAGTGTGACATTTTAACCAGAGCCAGGAGCTCACTCACATATCTAATGCCAGACATCTGTCCATTTCAAAATATCTATTTCGCTAAGGTCTCTCTCATCTCATTTTATTTTGTTTTGGAGCACCCCCCAACTCCCCCCCAATCTCTTGCTCTCTCTTTCTCTCCCCCATCTCTTTCCTTTTCTAAAGTGTCTGATCTTTCTGCTCCTCAGCCCCTGGTCTCACGGGTCACTCCATATTAGCTTACTTGTTAATACTTTGGGGTGGGATCAATACTTAATCAACAAGTAATGGGATTTTGCAGTCATACCATATAATCTTTCAATAAAGACTTGAATCTATCTACCAATCTTTTCTGAAGGGCTCAGGGAGAAAGGGAATGCGGTGAGAGGGGAAAAAAGAGAAGAAGAAATGGAAGAAAGGAGAGAGAGTGGGCGAGGTGGCCGGAGTGGAGCGGAGCAGAGAGCTGCTGTGCTCTGTATTGGGGATTTGCTGCTCTGATGCTTTTAGTCTGATCTGCATCTGATTAAGGTTCAGACCAGGCACTGTCCTTCACCTCTCTGTTCTTTTATCCTGCCATAATGCACCAGGGCACAGAGAAACATCATTGCCACACTCTCATAGGCCACAGCCCAGCCACTCAAAGAATTATTATTGTGTCCTGCTTATGCTGGCCCACTTTCTTAACTAATAAGCTAATAAAGCTGTGGCCACCATTCTCGCCAGGACAACAGTATTGTCTCTGTGACAGCTCAACTTTTTTCTGTACAGTTACTTAATATTAAAATTGATTTCCCATGTGTGTTAAGATTGAAGAAAAACAAGTATGCAGGCAAAAAAAACGAAAGTGAAAGGTTAGTCTTGTTTGCGCCATCAAACAAAAGTGCTCATAAGTAAAAATCATCTAGCTGTAAAAAGGGCTGTGGTAGTTCTTCTCTTAATCAAAGGAACCTGTTCCCCAGGGATGCCAGATGGTCTCAAATGTAAACTCTTAGTTCGCAAAAATACTAAAATAAACCTGAGTTTGCTTTTAAGGTGTAAAACACCTGAGTTATCAAAGTCCTAAAGTTCTGACTAAATATTCATCCTGATACTACTGACACAGCAAGTAATTTAAAGGAAAACACAATTTAGATTCGGGTGAACCATATGGATCTTGTTTAGAGGATTGCAACATTTCCCTGTAACTAAGAGAAGGACAGAAAGCCTGTTTGCTTGCTATTCACTTAAAATTATACTGCAGATTGAACAATAATAAAAAAGTTTAAGGGCATAAAATGGTCAATGCAAAATGTAGTTCATGAATTTCTCATTCTTTTTTTGTATAATTCATGTGACTCGTGTGGTTATTTAATTTAAACTTTGTTGATTTGCTATCTAGCATAAAGAACCAAGATGACAGATTTACTGTACTGAGATATTTTGAAAGTAGAAAAAGATGTGTAGATAAGAACAGTTTGGTAAAACATTCATACATTTCTGTCTTATCCTAAAATATTTTTTGTTATAATAGTTGCATATTTCTAAATATTATTGCCCTTAGGGTTTCATTATAAGTTTTTCAGCTTCAGATCTTTTAGTTATTTTCTCTTTTTTTTTTTTTTTATTCAGGGTAACTTTCTTACAAAATTCATGTCTGGGAGTTGCATTTAGGCTACAGTTAGAGAGCAATGGCTAGAAAAAATTATGGTGAAAAATGCTGATGTATTCCTTTAATGATATCATACGTAATAGGTCTGTGAATGTGCGATTTCTGTGGTTTAAATTATAATGAAGGACTATAGAAGCAATATACTCTCATGTATCAGTATCTCGCACTGATATTTATGAGCCCACTTCAGTAGTGCACACTAATGGGAATGTAAAGATGAACGACTGGATATGGAAGCATTTTGTGATATGGTTATGTTACAGAGCTGTGTGTAAATGCGACTGCTAACATGTGTAATAGTGTAGAAGAAATCAGCAGTTCAGTCTCAACTTACAAAATCTTAAAATTTTCAGCCATTTTCTTACATTTCCACGCCCTTTGCATGCAGGCTATTGGTGAGTCTCAATCAGCTCCCTATTTCATTAGTCAGGGCACCAATCAAGGGGTTTTCAGTCACAAAGTGTTTGCAGTGGACTGCAAAAAAATCCCACAGTACATTAAAAAAAAAAAACCAAAACAAACAAAAAAAACTATTCAGTGAGCATCAATGATCCCTGTATTTTGCTTTACTGGAAATGGCATCAGTTTTTCCGATTAACTTTTATCTACATAAGTAGCTTTTTATCGCTGTAGCACTTTAACAATTGCTGGCAATGGTAACTTTAGTTGATGCACCATATACAGTTAGTTTCAGCCCAATGACTTTTAAATGTTAATGTAGCTAGCCTACAATCCTGCTTGAAGTACTATGAAAGAAATGCATAAGTAAGTAAGCTAACAAATTAATAACATGCATATGAAACAAACCTTTTTTTTTACAGTGATTGAAGAAAAAATTAGAAGATCTATACCAGCTCTTCTTCTCCTTATTCTTCTTCTTTGCTCTCATTTATTTGCTCTCTCCCTCACTTCCTCTGTTGTCTTCTCTTTTGTCTCTTGTCCTACTCCAGTGGCTTGTGAGACACAATGTCAGAGCTGAGTAGTAGTGAGTCAGGTGGTGTGTCTGCTTATTTGATATGGCTTGGTACCAGTGCATGCTAAACAGCAGATTCAGAGCCTAAAACATGCTGCTCCGTGCTGTAAACAGCTTTGCACTGCTATTGTCATTTTTTCAAGACATTAATATTCATGGAATACTAGTGGTATTTATATTTATATACAACACTTGAGGTGTGTGTGTGCCTCTGCTCTTCTTCTTCTTCTTCTTTCTACGCCACAGTCGTAATTTGCATTTCATACATGACTTTGCTCAACCCTGAAATATTTTACGCAAAACAGTGCTGATGCACTTTGGGTCTGTTTCTGGTGCATATTAAAACATATGACATAACCTGATTAATAAGAGATTTGATCATATACTGCAACCAGCCTGTCAAATAAAAGAGACAGATCTCTCTCTCTCTCTCTCTCTCTCTCTCTCTCTCTCTCTCTCTCTCTCAGTTTCTCTCTCTCACTCTCGACTGTTAACATATGGTGCTTGTGGTCAATCTCACTTCCTTTCTACACAGGACGTTTAGCCAGGTGTCAATGAGTTTGTTGAAAATATGCTAACAGGCATTTCCTAGGCCTTTGCTCCACTAAGCAAGAAATGTCCCCATATCCTGTCCACATTTCATCCACTCAGGGTGATTTAGAGCCTACACACACACACACACACACACACACACACACACACACACCTTACTCCCTCGTTCTGTGTCTCTCCCCTTTCTCTCTCTCTCTCTCTCTCTCTCTCTCTCTCCCCTCTCTCTCTCTCTCTCTCTCTCTCTCTCTTTCTCTCTTTCTCTCTCACACACACTTTCTCTTTAAGACTGTTTTCAATAGACAGACTGAAATATGCTTAGTAACAGTAAATCACACTTCTTGTAAACTCTGGTCACAGAGACCAGTTCTTTTTGTGGCAAAAATATTTTTTGCTGTCGTTTTGAAGGTTTTTCTGTAGCTTGATGGCTAAAACTCCTTGAGGACTAAAAAGGAACAAAAGAAACACGAGTGTGATACTAGTAGAGATCATGTTATTATACTTAAGTCCATATATTTCTCTGGTACTTAAGATTAAATGTGTCTTTTTTTATGTATTTTTACTTTCTGAGTCATCAGTGTTGGTGCTTCATTACAGGTAGAAATGCTTTAACTTTTTTTTACTGTATAAAGAATATCAACTAGGGAAATTCTTTAGGTTGAAGGCTTTTGGGTTTCTATGTAACATCACAAGCTACACATTTTTGTCATTAACTTCAAAAAAGAGGGGAAAGAACAGCTAGTGATGGAAATACTGTTTTATATAAGTATATAAATGTTATAATGTTAGTGAATACAGGACATTTTATGAACATCCAATGCCAATAAATATTCTAAATGAATAAAATGTATGATGTGTCATTCTTTAATAAATAAAAAATATTAGCACATACAGATTGATTTCCTAAAAGAGGAATATAACACTTTGCCTCAATTAAAAATATTGAATGAATGTCGGGTGGCAACAATTCTCTGTTTCTTGTCAGACATCATCACTATTATTTTAATTATATCAGAAAAGCCTGCTTTGTTTCATTCCTTGCATAAATAGTTGTATTTAATTTTAACAGTTTGTCATGTTTAAATATAAGATGTATTAGATGTAGTTTTATTGTAATATTATTACATATTAATATGCAGAATGTGTTGAACTTCTACTAACAAGAGAAGAAACACATCCACAGGTTTGAGCAGATTACGTTTGTTGACAAATACGCTCTTGCTGTTGTGTCTCCCAGTCTGTGGCTCCAGTGAGTGGTGACATTGTGTGTCTCACAGTGCACAATCAGAGAGCATCTCCCCAGACTGGAGCTCACTAGGGAGGCTGAGAGGATCCCGCTTTTCAGAAAAGTCTGTCACTGAGCACACCGCCTCACTGCCACCGTCTGGAGCAGCACTAAATCAAACACCAGCAGTGGAGATGAAGCTCAGACTTCAAGACTGCAATCCCTAGTGGACCACTTGCAGCCATACCTTTGAGAGATCCATTTAACCTGGATTACTCTGGTGGCTTTTCATATGAATATTCATCAAATAGATTTGTTAGAAATGTTCGCAAAAGTTTCCCAGGTGTGATAGCTGCATTGTGGCATACATCTTAGATTTAATTACCCCATCTAATTAATCCAATGTATAATTGAAAATCTAACGGACATCTGTATTATATGACTTCATGATTCTGATGTGAAGATTAAGCTTCTAGGCTAGTGTACGGGTATAACAAGAGATACGATTCATAAATGAAATGAATGAATGACTTTGCAGAAACCTTTCTATAAGTGTATCTCTGTCATATGGCTGAAATCCTAGACTATATAATAATAATGAATAATGAGTGACATCAGCTCAGGACCTTTACAACATCAGAGAGAGGAAGAGAGGGACAGAAGGCAAAAAATACAGAGAGTGAGTGAGAGCATTCTTTACTGTGTGTCCATTTGAACTCAACCTTTTCATCCACTAATCCCCTCCCCTTGTTCTCTAATTAAGCAGATGCACTTGAAAGAGGAAGGAGACATGGCCTAGTGTGACCCAGCACTGGCTAACCAGGTCACGGTCAGGTCCAAAGGTTACGTATGGGAGCAGGGAAACTGGTGTACATATCAAACACAGTGCTGGCTTTCATCAGACAACCCTGTGGGAAACAGTGGCAGGATGTGTGTGTGTGTGTGTGTGTGTGTGTGTGTGTGTGTGTGTGTGTGTGTGTGTGTGTGTGTTGTGACTTTAAATCCCAGCACTGCCAAGCTGCCACTCAGACCCTTGAGCAAGGCCTATAACCTTCATCTGTTCTGCTCAATTTTAAGTCGTCAAATGAGCAAACCTAATTGCACACATGTACAAGATGCACTATATGTTTAACCAGATATTAATATGATTTACTAATTGAACTGATTTTTTTCCAAAAATACGGAATACAGAGGTGCACTCTTTATGTTTTGCTTAGCCGGAATGGTTTGTGGGGTACCTCATTGAGGCTTAATGTGTCATCCTAGAGAAAGCCAAAATACCCATGCAAGCAGAAAGTTCTAGGCAAAGCAAGCTGTCAGATATAAATCCTCCTTTGACAAAGAAGACCACACACAGCATTCAGTCATTAATTATGACAGTGGTTGAAATAATTTTAAAACAATATTTGAAGCCAAATATTATTATTATATATATATATATATATATTCTATTTGGGTTTTAAAACGAATATGGGACCCTAAACAGATACACACACAGATAGTGTATTTGTGTTACACCTTTAGTATGTATTCTGTGTGCTGTGTGTGTGTGTCTATATACCAGAATGCAAGCAAGACATCTGTATGCCAGTACAACCGCAAGTGCATGAAAAGTCACATTTATTTAACTGCGTTTTCAAAACAGAATAACTATATGAAGAGTGGGAGAGAAGGGACAGGTGAAGGCTTGAGGACAGCGAAGAGAGAAACAAGCGATTGTAAGGAAATAATATATGAAATTCTTCCCTCTGTCTTTTTTTTTACCCAGACTGCCTTGACCTGGGGATGACTTTTTGAATAATCACACAAAGTCAGAGTTGAGTTTCTGCATGAGAGGAGGGACAAGGCCACGTAGCAGGGGCTTTCTTAGAGCAGTTGATGAGAGGACTGGGAAAAAAACGAAAGATAGTGTTTGTGAAAGAGCAAGACTTTAAGATGAGCGAATAGTAAAGAAGGAGGCATACAGGACTGAAAGAATTCATTGTGAGTCAAGTGTATACACTTTGTCTTATGCCAGATTTATCATAATAACTTACATAACTTACACAACTGCATATTTTCTCTCGTTTTCTTTGTGCAGCACTACAACTTTCAGATAAACTATACGGCTTCACGTGTAAAAAGGCACATCTGTTGAGCTCCATGGCCCAGAATTTAAAGGTAGCAAGGGATTGGAGTATAGGTGCTGGGGGAGGGCTGCTTATTTTGTCCGGAACCTGATCCTTTGCGGTCACTGTTAAATGTAGGTCAGACCAAAAGGTCAGAGGCTTCCTTTGTTGTGTCTGGCAAACTGATACATCTGGACGGGCAGATTTAGCACAGGGCACACAGTTTCTTCCATCCCCTCTGCCCGATGTACAACGTTTGACTGAAAACGAATTTCATGAAAAAAAAGCATTAGTTTTATATATGTGAGCTTTATTAAGTTCTATTCAACTTGTGATTGAATGGACAAACACTTTAGCACTGCTGTTGCATAGCCACTGGAAGCAGTGTTCAATTTTATTATTTCTTACTTTTGTTTTCTGTGAATGTAGCATACACACACTGGGAAACGGAGCATCTGTGACTGGGAAGTGAGCTAACCCTCTTATTATGTACAGGCTTCAGTTGAAGTGCTTCAACAAGACTTGAGAATACGTAGTAATACCTCATGAGATGTGTTCTCTGACCAGTGTAGCAGTCCCATTTTCTAATATTCCAGACTTACTTCTTATTTTGACTCTCCTCTTATCTTGTCCTGTCCTCTTTTCTGCATTATTTCCCATTTTTTCCCTCTCAAGAGGTCCGTGACCATTGAATGACCTGCTAATGCACCAACCTGCTCTAAGGGCATGTTGAAACTGGTCTGTTGTGACAGTTAATACTTGAGGAAATGGACTTGTAATTGTGCAGTTCTATGTAGAATTCCTGCTCTCTCTCTCTCTCTCTCTCTCTCTCTCTCTCTCTCTCTCTCTAACACGATTAGCTCTCTGTCCTCCTCTATAATAGTATAGGTGTAAGACATGGTAGTCTGTCTCATTCTCTAGTGCATGTGCTTTATTTTAAGACATGCAGCATATGCAGATGTCAGCCAGTGGTGGAAGAAATAGGAGGCTCGGCTGACCTGTCTGTGCTGGCTAATTGGGACTGTTTCCTCTTTGCTCTGGTCCCAGAAGCCCAGCATTCTCAGCTGTGGCCGCTGGCACTGTCAGCTGCACCCCAGTGACAATAGCAACTGTAATATTTCATCCTGTGAACTACATTTTTCAAAACATTATCTTATTTATCTACCTGGATAGGCAGCACCTCTTTATCATCACAAATGTATGTGGGTTTTTTGCCCTATGTTGGCACAGAGTTGTATTAATATGACCTCTGTAACTTTTTTTAAGCAATGCATATTTCCAATTTGTGTAGTTTACTCATGGATACATTTCCAAACACAATCCAGAGACAAAGCATCTACCACATTAATGATTTAGAGGCTTGAATAAACTCAGAAGAGGTCATAGTTCATAATTCAAGCTGATTTATATATTCCTGAATATTAAGTCTTTTTTTTAACTGTTTTCTCCCTATCTTATTAAGGCCACATGCCATATTCAGTAAATACTTCTTTAATCTCCATGCTACAGCATATGATTGTGTTCATGTGATACTGGATATACTGTTGTACGTTTGGCTCATTGATACATAATTAACACTCTGCGGCGGCAAAAGCACAGATGTCTCCCCTGTGGGGTTGCCGAGCTGGTGTGTGCTTATATGTGCTGCAGAGAGGGCAGCTCTATTGGGCATGAGGCCTAGCTGTGTACAATGCAGACCACACCCTGCATTCATGTTAACAGTATACACTCAGATTTCCTACCTGACTGATCCAGGTGTCTAATGTGAAGTCCCATTGAGCAGTGGTAATGCTGCATTCACCTCTTGTGGGACTAACCATAATTACTGCCTCCCAGTGGGCGGAAAACCAGTTCTGGCCACCCTCAGAGTCAGTATTTTGTGAAACTCTCTCTTTTGTCAAGCTAATTCCCCTAACTAAAGCCAAATGCGAGGCAAAAGACGTACATACTGCAAATATACTCTTCATTCAATGTATTAATTTGTAAAAATAGAAATTGTAGCACAAATTGTAGCATGTCTAATAATTATTTTAGCATTTTCTAATAAGTATTTTATAATTTAAGATAATTTGTTCAATTCACTCATGTCAGTCATGTCTAAGTGTTGACCAATACAATTAACACACTGAATAATATACTAACTACCTTAAAATCATATGGTTTCTCATAGAGAAATCAGGATAGGCTAAGTGTACAATACACTGGCACTAATACTATAAGCGTGGCCACCTACTCTGACATCAGTTCTTTTTGGTCAATAGATCTAACAAAAAACCCCCACAAACTCAAGTGAAGTTGTTCAGAAAGAAATGCCATTATATATTAAATGCCATTATACATTATGAAATTTTAATGATTGTACTCATATCATTTTGAATGTTTTTATAAACTGACCCAGGAGCATCTTATCAATGTACCGATATATTGCATTGTATTGAATCACAGTTTAAGTCACTACTCAGGACCTACAGTTTAAGACCAAGACTCTACTCAGACTTCTCTCTCTTTCTGTGGTCTTCCTCACAGCACGAGAGCACTGTGTCCAGAGGGGAGGTTTCCAACAATGCAGCAGTTCCAGCAGGACCACCAACAGCCAGGCCAATTAGTGGCCATTGTCTAGTGCAGTAGTGAGCTCTGAGCACAGAGACCACCAGGATGGATCCTTGATCCGACCCCCTCACCGGCAATCTTCAGCCTCTCAGTGCAGCTCCTTGTGCGTTTGCTACCTCTTCCACACTCTCCGTTATTTCTCCATAGAAAATCCTCACATAGTGCTTTATACTGCAGAGTGAAGGTTTGTTGAAATATGTGGTGTTCGCCCTATTACCGTTAGCCAGTAGGTCCTAGTCACTTCAGTGTTTTGTAGCAGGAGCCTCACTCTTTTCCTCATTCCTTCTGCCGCTCACCCACACACCCACTCATTCAGCTTCACTTTCACACATGTTCTTCTCTCTGTACTATTTTTTAGTGTTATTTTGCCATCTCAGCTTTTCTTTCCCTCCTCTCCCCTCCACTTACTCTACTCCCCACTCCCTTGCACCATCTCCATTTTTCTCTTGTCCTGTCCTATTACTAGCTGCTCCACTGTGCCCTCTTCTGTGGGGTCACAGGTGCTCCTACCGCCTCTCTTCTCAGAGGCCTCTCCTCCTCTTTCATCTGTCCATTTCCAGGTTAAGAGCCCAGTGGCTGAGAGGCTTGCTAGATTAGTGGCCTTTCATTCTCTGCCTGTAGTACATACACACATGCGCGTGTGTGCGTGCACACACACACACATGCACACGCACGCACACACACACACACAAACACACACACACGCACGAACATGCACATAAATGATCTACTTTAATGTTTTCACAAACCTAAAATGCTGCTAATGCCTTGTAATTTATGAGAAAACTACTTTAATTTCTAGTAACATTGTAACTGTGATATATTTCGCATGATAATTTGCAAGGTTACAGTTTAGCGGCATGTATTGCTTTTGCTCTCTTCACCTCCATCCTTTTTTGGTCCCTTCTCCCACCAGTGCTATTAGAGAGAGAGTGTCAGAAAAGTGCATGCTTTCTGTTGCGTGCCGTCTGAGCCACTGGCCTGGCAAGTGAAAACGAATGTTCGAAAGGTTGTGCTTTATATTTAGCCAAGGAGGTGACCTCAGAGTGGCTTAAAAGGGCTCACAGACCTAAAGGTGCATTGCAAGTCTTACACTAATTCACTGTGATAGCTAAAGAGCTCAGCACAGACCAGTGGAGATAGCAGACCCCAGAGGATCAGTCAGAGGCCACTATGTGGTCAGTACACATTACTTAGCATAAATATTGAATTTAGTAAAGCTGTTATGTTGAATAATGTGAGAACTGTTTGTACAGTATGTTGTTCTGATATGAAGAAGGTTTTAGACTTATTTGGATTTATAAATAAACTTTTTTAATCAGTCATAGTCAAATATTATTATAAAATATATGAGAGTCTTGTTTATAAAATACTTTAAAATTTATTTGCCTTTTTTTTAATTAAAGGTTTCAGTTTGTATATATTTTGGGGTCGATCTTGCTCAGGTTTGAACAAACGATGGTGGAAGGACAGGAAAGAAGATCACAGTAAAACATTTTTTGTTTGTTTGTCTTTTAATTATTTTTCATTATATTAGTTCAACCACACTGGTGATAATTTAGCCTCTCATCCTAAGCCAGGTTTTAGCCTAGTCCAGTATGACATGTTTAAACATAATGAGTTAAACTTTTTTATTGGCAACTTTACTGCTGCGGCTGCTGCGTAAAAACCTTTTCCCCAAACTGTAAATGAACTGCTGGCAAAAAGTTTTCAAAAATTTTTTACTTTACTTGCGTTATTCCTATAAAGTTGAGGAAAATTATTTGAGTTTGATTTAACAGACAAAGCAGTATCAACTTTGCTAGTTCACCACTAGGTACCATTTTTTTTAAACATTATTAAAAAGAATTAATGACACAGATATGCTTATGAAAAGGTATTTAATTCAAAAGGTATAGGTATTATGGTTTCAGGAAATAATGGATGAGCAAAAAAAAATTCCCAGGTACGTGTTCTACACTATCAATCATATTCCTTTATGGTTATGAGTCCTTGGAGTAAACATGCACAGAGATGTTTAAGTAAACATCTCCTTGTGCTGAGCACTAGAGGTCTAAAGCGCTGTCAGTGGAGACCTATTTTAATTCTTAAATAGACTGGCATGATTTATTAATCTGGATTTGAAAAAACAATTATAGTGTCAAGAGGAATAAGGCCCAAATCCTAATAGCAATGAAATAACGTCAGTAACGTGGTACTCGCGAACAACTTAAAATAAGTTTAATATGATGCACATGAAATGTGTACGTGCTCATCCATTATGCTGGTGATTTTCATTCTTTTTTTGCATTACATGCCTCCTGTAGAATTATAGAAAATAATAATAATTCTAATTTCTTTCTTTCCTATTCTCTCATATACATACACTCTCAGAACATCACTCTGCCTCTCATAATTCCCCGTACATTGAACATCTAAGAGAATTCTCCTTATTCCTAATTCCCTCCCTGGTTCTTTTATATTGAGGCTAGCTCCTCTCATATTTCATGTCAAAGGCTTACTCTTTTATTGAACATCAAATCCTCAGTGTCTCAACTGACGCTCCCTTCTTTTTCCAGAGCATACATATTCAGGAGTCGTGCAGATATATGGCTCCCCACACCAAATCCATGCTTGTGTGCATTCATGTTGCAATAACACGACATGAATGGAGCTACATCGCTGTATTCAGAAGCTAAGTTCCCTTCTCCGAATTTTGGCACTTTGAACAGTAGCTAGTAGCCAAATCTTACACACTGCCGTATGTTCCTGCTAGAATATCACAATATTGTGCTGTGGCAATTTGGATGGCTAGTTTTATGTGTGGCCTAAACCAAAAAAATAAAATAAATAGATAAATAATAATACAGACATATAATTAGATCTAGTAGCTATATTTAACAATTAAAGTAGCTGAAAAAGTTTCCATTCGTCTCCAATCTATCATTCTAGACTCACTTTCTCTTCCAAATTTTCGGACTCTGACTTGTCAAAATATTGCTCCAGTACATCCCCACTGTTTCTGGCCTGAAGTCAATTTCCATCTCATCTAATGAAAAATGCAGAGTGTTCAGCAGGGATTACCCGGAAGGTTTCTGCAAAAAAAAAAAATGGGAATGAAGGAAGGAGAAAGGCCTGTTTTGTGGCAACACAACTCAATCATTTAGTACCTCTGAGCTGACCATTTGACCTACTGCATGGAGTTTTATTCTTCCCAAATAGCAGGGCAGGAGAAGAGCAAAGTGCTTGAGTTTGCATTTTTTTTTTCATTCATGCTGATAAATATCTCCTGCACCTCAGCATGTGTTCTCATTTATCTGTGTATAAACCGACACTGTAGATACATTATTAAGTGTGATTAAACACATGTGCGAGAAGCTGCAAACACGGAAATGCTTCTGTTTCACGCCATCATTTTTCATTTCCAACCTCTGTAAACTTACAGAGATGTACTTTTTTACCTGTGTGTGTGTGTGTGTGTGTGTGTGTGTGTGTGTGTGTGTGTGTGTATTCATTAGGTGTAAATCTTAGAGGGACTGAAAAGCTGATAAAAATACCAAATATATATATATATATGAAGTCATATGAAACTAATGTATTGCATGCTTTATGTATACTTTTTCATTATATGGTCTGCAGTTCTTTGGATGCTGTCATCTTATAAGTATTTGTTTTTTGGCCCTTTTCCCCCAGTCCATCTCCAGTTTTCTATGATGTAATGCATATGCCATCCCTGCATTGGCCCTGAATGCCATTTTGTCCCATTTCAAGGCTCCCTAAGAGTAACATATTTACCCCCAACCACCATTTCTTTACACACAATTCTGGAATAAACTCCTGACCAGTACACAATGTTTTTTTTTTCTGTCTGTAATCCATTGATTATATCTTGTTCAGAGCCTCAAAACCCATACATGTAAGTGCAGAGATCCAATTAAACTACAACCTTAAGGATTCTCAATCTTCTGGCCAGAAAAGTGTACAGATTTATATTTTCAGGTACCATGAACAGGCTTATCAAAAGCTCAGACTATATATCAGCTGCATACCAGAAAGGGCTTTACAAATGAATTACCAAAGTAAATCAGTTGCTCTATTTTTGTGATTTTAGTGTTGCAAAATAGGATGCCATTCTAGTATTTGCTACTACATAATAATGAAAATATGATACTTATGCTATAACTTATGTAAATATAGATATTATTTTGTATTTAATGTACCTGGAGATTAGGCAAGGTTTGATATGTGTGTAGTATGTGCTTGCGTATATTTAAAGTGTAGCACAGGATGCTACAGCTCGCTGGTGATTGAGACTTGCACAGCGGGAGGTATTAAGACATCAATAATTAATTAAACCAACAGGCTCTTGTAGATACCTATAGAGGAGGACATCTGGCTGAAGGCACACTCAGACTCATTAAAACTGGGCTCTGAACGGGAGCTGATTAATCCTTTCCAAATGTTAATTGGCGGGGTAAAGTCTGGACACCTGTCAGTGGAGACGCTTTGCCTTGTTGGGCCTGAGAATGGAGCGTGAGTGCCGACGGAAAAGTCTCCGGATCAGAGCTCAGGCTGCTTTCCAACTTCACTGGCCCACACACAGCATTCCACAACACACTCCAGCTTTTCCACTAGGCTGCAAATGCTTATTGCACACCAGAGGACATCTCTCTATTAGGCAACCCCTCTGGCCTCATGCTCACCTTATGTCAAAGTGGTGCAAAAAATATATTAGTTGGAGTTTGACTGGTTTACACAGATTGGATGAAATTGCTTTTATTGCTATAAGAACACTAATATTATCATGGCCAACTATTATAAAAGGGGATTGCTGAGGTTTTTCATCAGTGTTTGCATGGCTGCTCTGTGGCTTTGTATCTGCACTCTCATGTTTATGAATGTAAAGGCTTCCTCTAGAGTCATGGCACTGTCCACCATCCAGCACGACAAACTAGCCGACAAACTTTCCAACTTGTCATATGAGGCACTGACCTAAAACACAACCGGGTTCAGCTGCATACTGTTTCTCTCTCTCTCTCTCTCTCTCTCTCTCTCTCTCTCTCTCTCTCTCTCTCTCTCTCCTCTCTCCCTCTCTAGCTCTTGACCTCATTTCTCAATAATCTGGTTTCCTTTGCCAAGAATGTAAGCAAAGATTTATGACACATCATACAGCTGTACATATACTGTATATAAATGTTTCATACAATATACACATGCACAGTTTGTGAAAAAAGAAACTATTCATTCTTAAATCTGCATCTTATTTAAAATATAAGGTAAAATACAGGAATTGGGTCTATTTTTGTGCAAGTCGATGCTTAACTGAGGGCTGTAACATCAACATATTGCTAATTTTCTTTCCAGAGATACACATGCTGAGGTTGGTAGAGGGACGCAACACAAGGTATGATCTCGTTTGTCCCAAGATTTTGTTTGCATTACTGAATATCGGCATGTATTATTAACTCTACATCGCCTTCCACATTTACTGCCCAATTACTGTTAAAATAACCTCTACTTTTCTGGGAAGATGTTCCACTATATTTTGTGGTTGTGGAAATTTGTGCACTTTCAGCCACAAGGGTGTAAATGTTACTGATGTAGTGTGAAGAACCCTGGGGTGCAGTCAGTATTCCAATTCATCCCAAAGGTGTTCAGTAGGGTTGAGGTCAGAGCTCTATAGCAGGCCACTCAAAATATTCCACTCCAACCCATGTAAATTATATCTCCATGGAGCTCCCTTTGTGCACAGGGACATTGTGATGCAGAAAGAGGTTTGAATCACGTAGTTCACTTAAGGGAAAATTTTATGCTAGCACATTCAAAGACATCCTATACTGTTCAATTGTGTGCCTTTAACAAAATTAAGTGTCTCAATATTCTTTCTATATAAAGTTAAATTGCATTTTGTGCCTTATTATCATTTGTACCTATACTTAGATTTTAAATCAGCTAAACGCATTAGTGTGATCAAATGACCTAGTTTTGTGCATGTGTTATTGTGATGTAAATAAAGCCCTACGTACTAGGTAGCAGCCGTTGCCAATGACATATGTGAAGAATTCTCCTTCGGGACTCTGGAGAGTAGGTTAAGATGTTGATCTGAGTTGTGTTCCTAAAATTGATTGCGTTTGTTCCTTACCCGAAGACAGATTAAGAACCATGTCAACGGACCTTCATGCTGATATTTACCACCTACAATGATGATCTGCTTAAGCTGTATTGTGGACAGAAAGCTGTTTGTGTGTGTGTGTGTGTGTGTGTGTGTGTGTGAGAGAGAGAGAGAGAGAGAGAGAGAGAGAGCAAAAGTTCATGTGTGTGGGAGTGAGGATATGACACATGTACATGAGGGCATGATTTCGCACAAACAGCCTGCTTAATTACCCTGAATAGAGTTGCATGAGAGGACATCATTAACTAAGCATACATGTGAAACAATGCTTCGAAAGATAAAGCGTAATTGAGAGCGTGTATATGTGTGTGTGTATGTGAGAGAGGGAGAGCTGTTGTTCTGTGGTGGCATCACATTCCTGTTTGTACCCTGCTGCAGCAGTAGGAGACTCAATACGCCCACCTACCCTGCTGTGCCCTTTCACCTGCAGCCTGTAACACAGGTGTTCTCTAAAAAAGGGAAGAGGATGCACATTGCACTACACCACTACATGTCAAAAAAAGTCTGATGTGTCTCTGAAACTCTTGACTGTAAAGGTTTATCTTTTTTTATTCTTTAATAACATCAATGTTTTTTTGGGGGTGTTTAGAGAAGTAGTATTAGCAAACTTTTGAAGGACTGTACTCTTTTCATGTCATATCTGTTACAGTACCTACACTGGAATGATACAAAAGGTGAACTTTTTCATGTGCTTCTCAACTTAGACCCTCCACATTGATGGGCCAGACATCATATATAGAGAAAAACTAACTGCTTTGTGTGTGTGTGTGTGTGTGTGTGTGTGTGTGTGTGTGTGTGTGTGTGTGTAAGAGCAAAAGTTCATGTGTGTGGGAGTGAGAATATGACACGTATACATAAGGGCACGCTTCTGTACAAACAGCCTGCTTAATTACCCTGAATAGAGCTACATGAGAGGACATCATTAACTAAGCACACATGTGAAACAATGCTTCTAAATATAATGGATAATTGAGTGTGTGTGTGTGTGTGTGTGTGTGTGTGTGTGTGTGTGTGTGTGTGTGTGTAAGCTGTTGATCTGTGGTGGCAGACATGTTCCTGTTGGCACCCTGCCGTAGCACTAGGAGCCTCAATAACGCCTCAGTAATGTTTGCCGTAAAACTCTAGCGACAAGTCTTGAAGATTATATATGCATTCCCTTCAGTTTGGTCTCTGACTGACTGTGAAATGAAACTTATCAACAAAGCAATTACAGCAGAGACGGCCCGATCGATTGCAGCCCATTATGAGAAGCTGATAAAGATGCTGAGAACGCACAGGGTTTGGGGAATCCCTAAACACGTGGTTGAGTGGTACCCACTGAGAATTAAAAAAATTCTAACCTTTCTAAATCCTATTTTATCATTCTGAATAAAGAGTATGAGTTTTGTACATATGGATGTGGGATTAATATTGAGATTACTGCACTTTTAGATTGATCAGCTTGTCCATATAAATCTATTACTATAGGTATTTTAATATAGTATCTTGTTTGTATAGTCAGAAGAATGGCATCATTAATGATATTTTACTGGATTATATAGCAATTTTGTATTAAAGATGGAGATTTTCATTCAGATAATTCGAACAATAGAATGAAATATATATATATATATATATATATATATATATATATATATATATATATATATAGTATTTTTAGGTTTTTTGTGCTTTTATTCACCACTGTTTTATTAATATTGTTATGGATAAACACTGAACACACAAGATAAGAATTCATCCTTTATTGGTTTCCATGTAATTTTTGCCCACATTCCCAGAGGTGATTTAGGGTAAATGGTCCAGCTATAATGTTTTTTATTTTTTTTATGTTTTTATTGTGAAATATCACATTATGTATGCAGCAATATTTGCAATCACTCAATGTATTTTATATATATATATATATATATATATATATATATATATATATATATATATATATATATATATATATATATATATATATATATGTGTATTTAATTTATTGTATATAAATGTATGTTTAATGCATAAAAAAAATTATATATTCATAATTTACATTGTGTATATATATATATATATATATATATATATATATATATATATATATATATATATATATATATATATATATATATATAATTGTTTGTCCTACTACATGTAAATGGCCTTGTGATTAGGCATTGAATTCAGTCTGGAATCTATCAATCAAATGTTACCATAGCTATTAAACTGAGATAGTCTATGCATTTTACAAGGAGATTATTCTACCTGTTCAGGAATTCATACTTAAAAAATTACATTGCAGTTTGAATTTTACTGCTGTGCTATTCATAATAAATATATAAATACATATAATTAATGTATAACCTTTATAAAAAGTGAAAAGATTGTTTCCATTAAAAGAGTGGATTGTTGTTTTTATAAGATAGAAGTACTATAGAAAACATGTTGACAGGTTTTTTTTAACACTCACACAGTTTAATGTAACCCTAGGTCATGACTGAGTTAGTAGTATCTAAATTGAGGTCTATAAAAATATTCTGAAATTGTGTTAATAATTCATGCATGAAAGGGTTAAGTAATGGACGGTTTTGCCGTGAAGTGTTGCAGAATAACCTGTGCTTCCTTCTTCCTCTGCATCGAGAGGCAGCAAACAATGGTCTAGGCCAAGGCCCTCTCTACAGCCTTTCATCTCCTCAGTGTAGATTCACCCACCACTATTGATTTCTTATTGACCTGTGATGTCCTCGGCTTCAATGTGCTCTCTCTGTGCTCGCCACAAACCCTCGAAATGAATGTAAGAAAGACAAGTCTCAAACATTGATTTTTTTTATCGTTCTTTCCCTCCCTTCCTCCCTCCCTCTCTTTCTCCCTTACTGCTCTTGAGATTAAGATTTTATTCTTAAAAACAGGTTATTTTTCTTCAACGATTTCACCCTCTTCAAAAGAATATTGAGGGTGTTGTCATGTAAGAAGAGTATCGTTTTTACCTTGGATAGCATATTTTTAAATGTACTATACTAAATCCCTTTTTTTTTTTTTTTTTAATCAAAGGTTCCCAAAGTGATGTAAAGGTTTCAGAGGAACTGTTAACGTAAACATGGAACAGAATTTTCTTTTTTTGCTGAGCTTCACTGAAAAAGCTCTTAAACTAAAAATGGGTTATTGTACATATATTGTACAGCAAAATTAACCGTTAAAAAAAATTTAGACATAAAGCCAATTCATATTCTACAATCCATCCTCAAAGGCATGAGGCCACTTTGCAAATCTTGTCCAATTGTGCCTCTACCATCTCTCCCTTTCTGATATGACCATGGACCAAATAATGATCTTTTACCTCCTTTCAGAAACACCTATCCCTAGAGGCTTAAAAATGCTTCCTCAAATTGCAGTATGCCTCCTCTTCCCATCCAAAGTATCATTTATAGTTTTCATATTATATATGAAACTGCTGTTTAGGTAGATTGGATTAGATATCCTCCCAGTTAATTTAGATGCAATTAAATTTAAATTGGCATAACAATTGACAGACAAACTGTAAAGTTCAGAATTCATTCTGCTGCTATCTGCATGAGTTACATCAACTGTAATGATTACTAAGCACATTTCAGAAGCAGCCTGAAAGCTTAGATCATGACACTACCTCTACCATGTTTAATAGATAAACTTGTATGTTTTGGACCATGAACAGATCCTTTCTTTCTTTCTAGACCTGCTTAATGACATGTTTATAGTACACATATGCTTTCTTCTATTACAGGACATTCTAATTCATTGTATTGGCTTTGCTCAATACTTGTTTCCTGTGGACAGCTCTCCTTTATTTGTGTTGGCTTATTCTCTTTTTAACAACATTAAAGGTAAAACCCAAAACTCAAACAAAGAGTGAGAGGTCTTAATTGATTAAATAATCAATCTAACAAAGCACACGTTACATGTTCCAGTATACATTTTTTTATCCCAATACCTTTGATTAAAAAATAGTGCCATTTAGATCTTGGTTGTTGCTGTCATGTGTTTAAAGTTCAAACATTTGTCTTATTGTGCATTTGTGTAATTGTGTCTTTTTTTCTAGTCACTGTAAGTGTTTCCTGGTTTGACCTTTGCCCATTTTGGAATGTTATGGAGAATTCCGTCAGCATGTCTTTTGATCCCCACCATGGACATTGACTACAGTTCTTTAATTCGCCCAAATAAAGCATGTTTCATGTTATAGTACCAGACTTAACAGAGAAAATGCTTTTCTTGCTTTACCAACAACACAACTACAAGTCTCTGGATCCTGGCCAATGTTGCTTGTTTTTTTTGCATGATTTTGTTCAAATCTGAGGTTTCATTGTGAATCAGGGACTAATGATGTAGTAGGAAAATCATTTACACCCTTTTCTTGTTTTTCCAGGGTAATCGACTGGTTAAATCAGTTTACCATCATCATTTAACCATCTAATCTAACTTTTCCTCCACTCCATAGTAGGTTTATTTGCAGTTATTTGTGTCATCTGAATTCACAGCCACATGTGTCACCTACACTTTTTCACTCAGTATAGGCAATAAATTCACAGTCCTGACAGTGTAACATTGTTAAGAGAGTTTAATGTCTTCCTTCTTTTTCCGAGATGGCATTATGAGGACTGACTGTTTATTTATGCTGGTGGCAGAGGGCAGATGGAGGTAGCTTTTGTAGCCTGTGTTGTGTGGCTGACATTCTGCATCCAGGGTATGAGCCATATTTCGGCAGGCATGATGCAGTTAGCGCCAACTGCACATGCCAATAACTGTCATTCAATACTTTTGTAATTTTGCGAACTGTTATTATGTTCCAGCAATGTTCTTGATATCTGACCACACACTGAAAGATCAACTTGTTCTTGCAGACAATGGAGTTGTAGTTATTTCTTGCTTTCCTGAGAAAAACTTATAGTTTTATGTATCATGAAATTATCTAATTTCTGTGTGGCTAATCAGAATAGAGGTAATATAAGTAGAACGGTATTTATTTAGATCATTTTGATTGGAACCTTGAGAAGTAGATGAGGTAAAAAAGTTAGGATATGCAATTTGCATTGTCTTATAATTTATAATTCTAGGTAATGTGGTATGTATGGAGTCTTAGCAAAACGTACATTAAGTATATCTTGGTAGTGCATGGATGAGTGGAACTCTGAGAAGGCCAGGTGCACATCTGTTTGTTTGTTTGTTTGTTAGTGTGTGTGTGTGTGTGTGTGTGTGTGTGTGTGTGTGTGTGTGTGTGTGTGTGTGTGTGTGTGTGTGTGTGTGAAAGAGAGAGAGAGAGAGAGAGAGAGAGATCTCCAATTGAGCAACAAAGGAAAGGAAAACTGCTCAGATTCCCGTGTTTAAGTGCAGATGTAGTCCTCTCACAATATACAGTGTCTCACAAAAGTGAGTACACCCCTGACATTTTAGCAATCATTTTAGTATATCTTCTCAAGGTACAATACTATAGAAATAAAGTAGTCAAAGTGAAGCTTGTATATCAGTGTAAGGATGGTCAGATCTCTTCATGATGGGCGCCATTATTGTCAAAATAGTTGCCAATAAAAGTAAGTACAAAAAGTGATAACAGCTGTATTCATCATGTTCATGTTTTTGTCTGTTTGACAAGACCATACAAATTTGTGCATCTTGCATAAAAGTATCATGGTTTTAAGCATCATGTTCTGGGGCTGCATGAGTGCTGCTGGTACTGGTGAGCTGCGGTTTATTGAGGGAAACATGAACTCCAACATGTACTGTGACATTCTGAAGCAGAACATGATGCTCTTCCTTCAGAAAATGGGCTGAAGGTGAAGGTGAAGGTGATGGATTGGCCAAATATGTCTTTAGACCTGAACCCTATTGAGCACCTGTAATAATAATATAATAGTATAAGAGGATCCCAGGAACAACCTGTGCATCTCTGGTGAATTACATGGAAAGCAGGATTAAGGCAGTGCTAGATAACAATAGTCACACAAAATAATGACACTTTGGACACAGTTTTTTTCATGTTCCCTTAGGGTGTACTCACTTTTGTTGCCAGTTACTTTGACAATAATAGCTGTACGTAGAGTTATTTTTTTAAGACAGTAAATATGTACTGTTATACAAGCTGCACATTGACTACTCTAAAATAAAGTAAGTAAAAGTGAAATAAATGCTCTAAAAAAACTCTGCTCTCAGCTACTGCTCACAACCTTGTGGTAACTATTGCCAATCAACTGTCCTTCTCCTCATATGTTGCTAATGTGGCTCGTTCTTGCCGATTCCTTCTCTACAACATCAGAAGGATTCAACCACTTCTGTCCACAAAGTTTGCTCAGGTGCTTGTTCAATCTCTTTTCATTTCGAGACTGGACTACTGCAACTCTCTGCTGACAGGTCTATCTCTAACCGCTATTCTTCCACTGCAAATGATGCAAAACACAGCTGTCCAACGTGTGTTCAACCTGCCCAAGTTCTCCCACACCACCCCACTGCTGCGCTCCCTCCACTGGCTTCAGGTGGCTGCACTCATCAGATTCATAACACTGATGCTTGGCTACAAGGCCAAAAACGGAGCAGCACCTCATCACACCTCGCACTGCATCACGCTGTCTGAGATCCTCGGGCACTGCTCGACTGGTACCACCTTCTCTCAGAATAAGAGGTAAGTATACTTCAAGGCTCTTCTCTGTTCAGGCACCGAGGTGGTGAAATGAACTTCCCCTAGGTGTCCGAACAGTCCCTGGCTATCTTCAAGCGACGGGTGAAGACCTACCTCTTCCTGAAACACCTAAATTAACACTTTCCAAGTTTGCTTTGGTTATTAAAAAAAAAAAAAAAACATATTTATCTTAAGTTTGCATACCAGTGTAGATTTAATCAATGATAAAGACTCAAAGCTTTTTTGTACGTCGCTCTGGACAAGGGCATCTGCTAAATGCCATACATTTAAATGAATAGACCCCTCCTCCACCCCAAACCATGCTGGAGGAGCATATCTAGCAAGATGTTCAGCCTGAACTAATAAGTATTTAACCGAATCTGCCCCGTTGAGTTAACGGATGAAGGGGGAAGAAATGCAGAGTAAGGGGAAAAAATATTTTTATGATCATTAAGTCTCACTTGTGTCTGTACTCTATTTATTTGTTTGTTGCTTTATCTATTCATTTCATTACTATTTTTCTTCTTTCTTTTACATCCAGAATGGTTCTAAAATGTCTTCAACTCCATAATTGGTTTTAATCCTTCCCTTTGATCATGTTTAAAGAAAGAATAAAAAAAAAAGGAAAAAGAATCACTTCAATGAGCCCTTGAAGTTTGTTCAATAACAGCGTGTTCTTTTTGCACTACTTGCTGTGAAGTTAGCAGGACTCTTTAGCTAAAAACTGAGTTAAACACATATTCATTTCTACTCAATCAGTTCTCCTGAAAGACAGTTTACATTGCATTCACTGAATGCTTGAAGGGAAATAGCACTTTACAATACAAATATCACAAATGGCTGAATACATGTGACGTGTGTTTTAATCTCCCGTGTTTTGATACAGTCCTTGAAATAGAATATATCATTTCATTTTTTTTCTCCCCGCTTTAATGAAAATGTGCCATTCAGTGGGGCTAAATAGGTTTTGACCGTCTTGGTAATCATTTCCATTGAGTGCAGAGTGCTTTAGATAAATAGCTCCTAATTTGTGCGAGGTGTGTAGGCTGAGCTGCCAGAGGCTGCCAGCACACATTACCAATTGCTCTGTGTGTCAGAGAGGACAGCTGTGTGTCTGAACCCTACCATTTGCTTCACAGTGGACTGAAACTACTGACCTCTAATCAGACCCATCCTCGTGTACAGTACAGACTGACATACACATATGCTGGCAGGCAAATATTTACTGACCTCAGAACAGTTTGCATACACATTCACAGAAAAAGTGCAGGCAGAACAAGTACAGGCTTTGACGTCGAATCTCCATTAGTCCCCTTTCCTTTTCACATGTAACCTTTGGATGAATTCAACTGAATTATTATTTGAATTTGAATTATTATTGATTATTTAAATTAGCACTTTTGCTCACCACCAGTTGCTATGGCTAGACCTTTCTGCAAACAAAGTGCACAACAAATTATATGAAAGGCCACAACATGTTACATATACATAAACTGCTATGGATATACTATATGCAAATTTAAAAATATCCGTGATTAAAGACATCAATACTGCACTGACATTTATACATCTAGGTCATATCTGAAATGCATTTCTGAACTTTGACTTTGCAAATTGTAACAGCAAAAATGAATGTCAAAATCAATATAATATCATTTTCTATAACATTAGCAGTTAAATGTATGATAGTAATGACCCTATTCTTTATTATGTCGTCTCTTAACCCACGTCTTGTGGGCAGTAAAGCATACATTTATGGTGCACTTTAGTTGAGCTAGATGGTATTACACTTTGACATTTAGACACCCGGACCTGCATTCTGTGTTTCCAAAGACACACACATCAAGTGGTGCTTCACAAGGTGGCAAAATTGATTTCTCCGCATACTAAGCATAGCTTGGATATGAGCGTGTTTACGGATATTCATGAACCTTCTTTTAAGTGCTGTTAAGCATGTGCAGGAAAAAAAGGTGTTGGATTTTTTTTATACACGTCCTTCACAAGGAGATAGGCTGTGCTCTACCTGTGTGTTAAATTATTAAAGAGATTACTGCAATGCAAAGCTCAACTAATTAAACTGAATCGCAAGGCACTTTTACAGATCACGGTACATAATATTTGATTTCTAATATTATAAAAATGCATTTAAAAACATGATGAAATGGTGATGTTAAACAGTATAGACTGCAGATGAGACTATATACAGCAGGTGAGACCTAATGATGGGATGTCAGGTTTACATGTCATAATAATCCAATAATAATATGAGCAGCTGATTTGACACCAGGCTGAGATAGATGACAAGGTTCCTCTTTTTTCTGCTCATGTTCCTCCTGCTCCCTAGTTATGTAGACATAGATCACAGTTGTTTGCATTCTTCTCTTTAGCTGCTCACTAATGCTACATGGCTAGGAGTTAGACACGATAATTAAAATTGTACATCTGTCCTCCCAGATTGGTGGTATTGTCAAACAAAGGGGTAAAAAAAATTGAGCACAGGCTACCCCTGACTAACTAAATGAAGATTTTACTCAAGATGTTGGCTGTAGAATCAGAAAACCAGATTGGTTTAAAAATCCTGATTATTTTTCACATTTGTCAAAATTGTCAAATATATATGATACATACAAAATCCCACTAAACTCCATTTTGCTCAACCAATTCCTTACAATTTTATTTAAATAAAATATTAAATATGTCAATTATATCCAAAAGCAAGTTACAGAAGATTTTACATTGCATCAAGTAGGTCGGATTTCATCATAATTATTTTCCATGTAGAAAAGAAGCTTTGCCAAAAATCATTTATTGCAAAAAAGAAAAAAAAAGAATGAAAAATTACAGACAAGGGATGAACAAAAGCGGGGGATAAAGAAAAAACTGTATGCTTTGATTGACAAAAACAACATGCAATTAGCAGTGGGTATGAGAAAGGGTGGGGGCAACAATGTGAAGCATGCTCCAGTGGTTTTGGCCCGTTTCAGAGGGAACACAGACTACAGAATCCTAGTCCCTGCCATATGGTAGAAGATCGTCTCCTTCCCCCTGCTCTTTCCTCAATGCTTCGAATACTTCCTACACACATAAACGCACACACACTCAGACACTCATACCCATTTGTAATTCTTTGTGCTAGATATCTCTTTAGATTCATCAAAACATTATGCTTCAGGGATTTCTTTCTCCCCTAAGGAGCTACTCAGTAAACACTGGAATGCAGGTGTAACAGAAGAGGTGCTAATTTCAGCTTTCTGGCAATGTATTTGCCATGTATCATGGCTGTTATTAATGACGAAAAATAATTTGATTAAACATTGGACCTCAGTGTAAATAACTACAGTGCTTTGTGTGTTCTGCTGTAGGGTTGCGAAGGCCAAACGCACAGGTCGAGTCCTGCAGCAGTGCTTTGTTCTCATGCGTTAGTGGAGATGTGGAAACGCCTGGCTGGGCCTGCTGGCAGTCAGCGCACACTCCCACACTCCCTCCCTCCTGTAGAGCTGGACTGCAGGCCTGCATGCCGGTGATGGATGGCTAGTTAGGACAGAGCCAGGGGGCTGAAACTGGGCAGGGCTGGCACTCGACAGAGGTTTTTACACCCATTCACCCCTCAGCCCTCTCTCTTGCACTCTCACAGACACACTCTTTCTCATTAACACACAGCTAGGGTCTGGCCTACTTCCACCTCTCCAGTGGCTTTCGATGGACAACCCTGCTTCAGTTTTATAAGGCTTCAGATATTTGAAAATATATACCCAGATACCATAGCTAATTTTATAAATATATCTATATTTTTATATAGATTTTTTGACAACACTATTTATTGCAAAACTCATATTTTTTTCCAGGATTCTGGAGATCCTGGTTATTCCTGGTTATGCTGGCGATTCTGGCTATCCTTTACATTCATGTTTTTTTGTCAGAATTAAGGATCAGTGTATATAAAGAAATTATGTTAACAATTTCTTTCTTTATTTAGTTAAAAAATTGTCTCGTGTTTCTTTTAAAAACGAATATATACAAATTATCACTGAATGCCTTTCAGCATGTCATGTCCTGCAAGACCCAACAGCAGAAGCACAAAAAACTGTACCTTCTGCCGTGCCTCATACGATAAAGTGATGCAAATAAAATTGCAGCTTTAAAATCCATGCTGTCTGTAGTGTTGCTAAGGTTACTCACTCTGAGGGCATATGGAAGATAGGGCTTGTGATTGGGTTGTGTCCATCTCATGCCCTGATGTCACTTCATTTAGATTTACATCAGGTACTAAATTAAAATAGTCACTCAGCAAACACTCTCATCTCTCTCTCTTTCTGTCTGTCTCTCCCTCTCTTTCTCTCTCTCCCTCTCTCACTCAGGAGTTGCGTGCAGTGCAAGCACTGAAGCAGAAAATATTGCTGTCTAGATATTTGTCCTGGGGCTGATAGAGGAGGCATTGTCTTGGGACTCTCTCAGGCCTCTGAGCTGATAGTTGTGCATGGCAGCTGCAAAGTGTGCTTTGTTATTTGTCTGAGGATTAGGGTTCAAGGCCTTGTTTTTCTTTAAATTCTAGGCGATAAGAGATGCATGTGTTTTGTAGAGAGCAGAGGTCAACTCTCCTCTGTCCAATGATTTTTTAATTATTTATTTATTTATTTATTTATTTATTTATTTATTTATTCATTCATTTATTTATTTATTTATTTATCTACTTAGTTAGTTAGTTAACAAGTTAGTTGATTAGTTAGTTAGTTAGTTGGATGGTTAGTTGTGTGGTTAGTTAGTAAGTTAGTTATTATTTTCATGATTTGCAGGTTTCTTCCTGCTGCATTATTTTCATGCAGACTCTGAGAATGCCCAGCAGCGCAGAGAATCCCGAGAGGTTTCCATTTTCACATCGCTCCCATTATCCAAAACACAGTATTTAACCTGCGAGCATTTAAAGCAAAACTGAGAACAGCTGTCACATTGGAGGCAGACAATACTGGCAGTAATAGCCAAAATACTGTAATTGATGCTGCCATGTAATGCGAGCACGGGCAGAATAAACAATATCCCGCCTTCTGTTTGTTTTCCTAAACAGTTAAACAGTGGTGGGTTTTCCCTATAGGTAGCCGTCGGAGATGCACTACGCAACAGTAGGCTGGGTTCTTGAGGAATTTAGTTGGTTTCCTCATAATCATAAAACTGGATTGCACTAGCAGCATGTGTCCTCTCTCTCTCTCTCTCTCTCTCTCTCTCTCTCTCTCTCTCTATCTCTCTCTCTGCAGTCTTTAAACTGTAGCAGAGGGTTGGTGTCATATCCTATTGTGTGTGTTACTGTGTAAAGGAGGGGGTGGATGTGTGGGGGCCATGCAGCATGTGAAAGCAGCAGGGGGCACTGCCAGTGCGTGAGCTCTTTCTAATGAGGACACAATGCTCAACTTTCCATCACTCTCTTCAAGGTGCTTGATGATTCCATGGGTGCTCTTTCGGTCTACGTCCACCCCATTAAAATGTCATTACTTCCTATTGTATTAAAACAGTGTGATACTGTATAAGACCAATGTATAGTATATATTAAATATTTTCCAGAAAATAAGAACGGTTTGTAGTTTTATAGTTTGTCATTCCCAAAAGGCAAATTCATTCATTCATTCATTCATTCATTTATTTCTCAAAACTTAATTTATCCTGGAAAGTGGTGGACCTTATGAGTGTAAGGCAGGTATGCACGACAGATTGTACACCATTTCATCACAGTGCACCATGCAAACATACGTATATTTTCACATTCAGTCTCACCTATGAGAAATAAAGGACTCATAAAGCATTGACTGTCCACAAACATTTTTTGGGGATTTTCAAACATTTTGACAAAATAAACCAAATGGACTTTGTGAATTTTATGCAACACTTGACAAAATTTTATTAAATTATTGATTTATATTTTAGGATTTGTAAATCCGTTTAAAATATACCTACCAGAAATATCAATATCGATATTAAAGATAATGATGATGATGATTATTATGATTATTATTATTATTATTATGCTTATTATTATTATTATTATTATTATTAAGATAGTATCGTATATAGATAGTATATAAAGTATACTATGTGTAAATTGAATAATAATTTGAACTGAACACCACTAACAGTGGTGCCTGTAATAACAATGTAACATCGCTATAACTCTGTGTTATTATATGGTGAAAAAAGTGCTGATCCCTTGTTTAGTGCAATCAATTCACTCCTGCCTTCCCTAGATCAATTGACAGTGTCCGTTTAAACTAGCGGGCTGCAGAAATATGGCCTACTAATTGGTGAATCATGGCTCGTTCCAGTAGCCATGATTGCCACCAAAGTGAAAAACAGTCAGATTATTAGCCACCCTGCAATGAATTTTATTATGATGTACAGGGCTGTGTGTCTGGCGACACCATTCCACCTCAGTGGGGAAGCAGCAACACCGGACTTATTAGTCATACTTCACTAGCTGTCAACAGGCACAAAGCCCACTCGTGATTAAAAATGAACATCCCGCACATCTTCAGCGTCCTCTCATGCTGAGTGTCAGAAGTGAAATGTTGGGTTATTTGTGTGCTTTATTGATGGAGTTGTTTGGAGGTGAAGGAGATGTTTTGCGATTGTCTGTTAATTCTCCAAACGCAAAAGAGGCAGCGAGGGGAGAGATGGCTAAAAGAAATAAATCAGTGAATCAGGAATTCACATTTCATAATTCTGTGGAAAATATGGGGAATAAAAATCCCATTATGGGGGAAATTGAAGTCCTTTGTTCTTAAGTATTTCACTTCTTCACATATTTCCCTGGATAAAGCTGAAGATTCAGCGGGCCGGAGTCACCCAGATGAGACCAACAGGAATTAAAATGCCATATGCTCTGAAATGCTACCTTGGCACTGCTCAAATGCTTTTTGCAATTTCTTCCACTACAAAGAGACCGTGGTTTGTGAATGCCACATGGATTTATTTGTATATTTGCATACTTTATTTTCATACCTCTGTCTGAATTGATGAGATAGTATCTCCATTGTTTTCGAGCATATCATTGGTTAGCATAAGGCTTTTAATTAATAGAAATTTAAATAGAAGGAAAACAATGCTAATCTTACTTTAAAGTACAAGATCACATTGCATAAAATGTTGCCTAAAATACTTCAATTGTGTTTAACTAGCTGCATGGCCTGAGCATGTGTATAGACAGATAGCAGGGGGGCCAGGAGCCAGAGATGCTTAGCTCTGATTTGTAAAGCCAATGAGAAGATTCTGTTTCAGGAGCTGAGCTCAATCTCAATCTAGTAGCACATAAGAGGTCCTGTTCCCCTATGCCCCACCTAGCTCAGTTAATTGTGTGTTTTCAACCCGCTGTCGGAGGCTAATTTAGCTATAGATTGAAATGAAACAGCCCTGGCCTCACATTTTCTGGCAATCAAGAGTCCAATTTGACTGTGTTTTCTCAGCAGACATTAATGATTCCAAAGCTAATATTCATTGTTTGAAGTGACATAGCAGCCCTGGCATTTACTTAACCTTTTGTCTTATGTACAAGTCTGAGTCAATGCAGAATTTACTCTTAATTAATATCTTTTCTTCCCCCTGCCGACATTCATTTCTTGAATATTCAGGGACGGTCAAACCAGACAAAGGCACAAAGCTCATAGATAAAGAATATATTTTTTTATTAAATCTAAAAAAAAAATTCTGCCATAATTAACATCCATAGAATTTTTTTTCCCGTCCACAATTAAATAATGACAATAAATGAAGGGTCACCTTGAATTTTAATGTATAATGCCAGTCACAAATAAAGCATTTTATATGAATTCCATACTAGTTTAATAAACAACCAAATTGAATGTAAACATTAATCTGCTTTTTTTTATTTATATTTCACACTTCAGATGACTGAAACAGCAGTAACTGTGTTGGCAGTTTACTTTTTGTATTTATGTGCATGTTACAGCATAACAATTCACAAATATGCTACTTAACATTTCCTTGTCAAAGAAGTAGATGATTCATATTTCCAGTATTTTTATTTGCAAAGCTGTGACAGAAAAACGCATAATCAATCGTATTTAAGCTGCTTTGCTCATCTTTTTATAAGCAGTTTTCAGAATTCCGTAATTTTACATATCAGTATTTGCTAAACAAATTAATTACAGAATATTACAGAATCATTCAATCGTCTTTTTTTCATTAGGATTATACTGTGCAATGGTTAGTTAATAGAAACAGGAATATTTTAACACTAATGAGACACTAATAAAGACTCAGTGCTGTAATTGTTCAAATATAATATTGAATGGTTCATAATGGTCCTTGGAACTTTGTCAGAAAAAGTGAATATAATATTACTTTAAAATTATGAAAAGACATTTTATTATCATTATCCACCTAGGTGAATGCAGGACAATTTTGTTTTAAGAGCAACACCTGGCCAAAACAAGAAAGTCTAATAAAATAAAAAGTTTAATTTTTCAAGGAAATAGAAACTACATTCACTGTGCACTGTATTTAGTATTTGAGTGTGGTCTATTCAAGAAGAATCTAAGAGAAAAACTAAAGTATTTTTTCCCTGCATTTAAAGCTCAAGAAAGTAGACAGAACTGTTTCTTTTTTAATACTCAAAAAATAAAAGCAAAAGAGTCAAATATTTGATTGATTAATTTTCTGTATATTGAAAATGCTGCATTCATTTCAGTCTTTGCTTTGGTGAATGGAAATATCTCTCATCTCCTTTTATAGCCGTACCCTTTCATGTGCATTAAGCAAGGCACATACTTGGTCCGAGTCATGCATATGTTTCAATTGTGTGACAAAATGCATTTATTATTCTACAATATACAGAACAAATAAAGATATTATGCCGGAAGGCAAGTTTAGAGGGTATAAACTCTAGAGTCTACCTGCCCTGTCACAGTATTGTTATATCTCTCTCTTCCTTTCTTTAGCTGGTTTTTTTTTTTCTCTTTCTTTGAAGGCTCCCACCTGGACCATGCCAAGGTCAATGTGTGGTCAAACAGCAGCAGGCCTGTGTGGTTTGTAAGGGGGGATGAAGTGGTCAGTACTATGACAGGTAGTGGGATTTCTGACTGCTCCAGCTACAGTGTAGATTCAAAGATTGAAGGAAGCCAAGTAGGTATAGGAAGAAGAGACAGACAGAGAGAGAGAGAGAGAGAGAGAAAGCGAGAGAGAGAGAGATAGAGAGAGAGGGGGTGTTAGTCTGTTTCAGTGCAGTGAAGCAGGAAAATAACAAAGCCACAGAGATAGTCTCAGGCTGCTTACTTGAATATGGTCATTTTTACTCAGCTCTCCATGCCAAGCCTGGCCCAGAGACACAATCTAAGTTCCATCGCATGTAATCTTACATAAGGCTGGATGAGATTAAAATGGCGGGATAATTACACCGGTTGTGGGAGATTCCTGCTGTGTTTGCATACACGCCTGGGATTTGTAAGCTGTGCATTAGCCACACGGAGAGAGCCACCACCGAGAATGTAATTTAAGACGAAAATTCTCCAGGATTCTCTCGCTCCAATATCATTATCGCCCATACATGCGCTATCACGCTCCCGCGTAGCTAACCCCACACTATAGATGAACACCATGGCAATTAATTGTTCTGGGTTTTGGTTTTATAGCTTGTTCGTTGACCAAAGCTCAGAGAATGGTTTGTTCTAGCCACTGGTATCTAAATTAAATTGTCTTTATCTCCTGCTGGAAAAAAGGGAGAGGGGAGGAAAAAATTAATTTGTTAGATCAAAAAAATATAAAAAAAATTCTCCACATCAAACAAACTTTTATTCAGGGTGTACCATGGCAGAGCTGCTGCTCCTTCTCCTTCTTCTCCTTCTTCTTCTTTTTTTAATTAAGAAAGCATTCTATTATTAAACCAGATGAAAAGGAAACATCAATTCAAACAGTACAGTCATGTTCAGCTACTACTAATCTTTTGGTAATTATTTTTAATTGAATCTTTTGAACAGAAAAATCCTGAGCAGACACTTGTAATACTTGAGTCCCTCATCACGCTCGGTACTATGTATGCAAGATGATGCTCCTCCATGTGTGAGGGCAGAGGAAGGAGAAGTCAAAGAGGAAGAAAAAAGAGAGAGAGAAAATTAAAAAATAGAGGAGATGGAGAAAGGAGGTAGAGGGGCAAGTCGAGAGACTTGGCGATGCTCAGAGGAGAAAGAAACTTCTGCATAAATGAACAGCTCAGCAAAGAAACTTCTTTAGATGATAACATATACATACACATACATGCACAATAGTGTTCTCACACCAAACCGTGGCAGAAATGTGCTGATATGCACATATTATTTAAACTGTAAGGTCAGGTGTTTTGAATTGAATCTGAGATCTGCACGGTTTTTTTGTACCTTCCATTCCTTCCTGTCTGCCTTTTTCTATATAGCTTTGCCTCTAAATGTGTAGAGTACTTAAGTGCTGATTTGTAGGAGTACATATGCTAGAGCAACACACAATTTATATGAATTACCAAAACCTAGTGCAAAGTTAGAAGCTTTTTCTCCAAAGGATGGAAGGACTGAAATAGGACACCTGATTTTCTTTTTTTGACACTTGATATGGTCCCTAAGTGGAAATTTCTGAACTGCACTCAGAGGCTCTTCAAAGTACTTAAGGCGATTGGTGGAGATGAAAAGAAGGAATTATGAAACATGGTTGTAAGAAAGGCCAGTAATAAAGAGACACCTTTAACTTTATGAAGCAGCACACAGGCCTTAATCAGGCAGAGCCCGGCCCTGGTAAACCTGGCTAAATCACATTAATCACGCATTATGCATGTGGCTTGTGACAGGATGCCATGCCACAAAGTAGCTCTTGCAGCAGCTCAGACCAACTCAGCATCTGAAGTTGTCAGCATGATTTCTCACAAACATGAGTCTGTTTATTACATTACTGCATCCGATTACATACTGGAGGTTTCATTTCTCATTTCATCTCATTTTTTTGTAAATCCACAAAATGGCAAACTGGCCGAAACCACATTGAAATGTTTAATAGAGTATCAGGAGATTAATTCCATGGAGCAACAAGACTTATTTGGTTTGTCTTTCTTGGCAAAACCTTTTGTAGAATATAAAAAAAAGAATTCTGATAGGAAGAACACTTGTAACAAGGTACAAAACCCATATCACTAACAAACAGAGGGGTCCCAAATTGTGTAGTGTTGGGTGATGATGATATAAAAAAAAATACTTTTCCAAATATCTGCATTAAAGTTGTTTTGCTTTCTACAAGGCAAGTAAATGAGATTTTCCAATTACATCATACAAAGAAATACAGAGAGAGAGAGAGACAGAGAGAGAAACAATTATGTAAATAATTTTTAGAAAAGTCACCAGGCTTCCACAAGGGGCTTGTTGACAACTTGTCTAAAGAAATTAAAGGTTTGTCACCATCATCCATCTGCATAGACCAGCTTTTTAAAAATGGGAGTGCTTCTGATGACATAAAAAGATTTGTATTTATTATTTTTATGGCAGAAATATATGGGTACAGGCAAAGATTGCAAACCTGTCAAAAGGTGCGAAGACATCATCAGCACTGTCAGACAGAATAATGTATGGATTCATTTTGGCTAGATACTCTGTGCATTCTGTGTTAGTATTTACACTAAGAACAGAAATCCTCTGTACACACATTTATACACACAGGCATATAAAACTCGAAGCAGATGAAGTTTTGACATACAATACTGGATTAATCTGGTAACTAAACATTTATATATATATATATATATATATATATATATATATATATATATATATATATATATATATATACTGTATATAGTAGATACTGACCACTGAAGCAGTGTCAATAAATTAGGTTTTTATATAATAATAATATTATTATTATATATAGTAGTAGTAGTAGTAGTATGGCATTGGAGTGTATCTATGGCAAAAATAGTCATGATCATGATCACAGCACTGTGAGAAAAACACAGATAAAGAAATTCGCTTCTCAGATTTTTTATATGCTTGATGGTTAGTTTATGATGTGCAAACAATTTTGACAGCGAAGTCACCAAACTGGAAGTGAAGTCATTTCTCAGTGACACTAAACATGGCACATATGTCTAGCAACCTAAATTCAACAAACAAGCTTCATTTAAAACTTAGGAGGGCTACAGTAGTGAGGCAATATCTGAGCAGATGGGTTGGGAACCAGCACCTGGTCTTCTTCTGTAACTAAAGAGCATGGCCAAACAGTGCTTGGCCCTTAATCGCTATATTGCTATATATATATATATATATATATATATATATATATATATATATATATATATATATATGTGTGTGTGTGTGTGTGTGTGTGTGTGTGTGTGTGTGTGTGTGTGTGTGTGTGTGTGTGTGTGTGTGTGTGTGTGTCTATATGAAATCCCAAAATATGGCACAAGCTTGTCATATGTGTCCGTATTACAAGTACCACTAATCTGATTTGGTTCAGTTCTTTTCTTTTCTCAGCAGTATCATGACATTATCTGACATTAATTATTATCTGCCCTAACTGTTATCTGTCAAATTTACAGAGTAGAAACGTGACCTTTATTTTAGTAGCATGGCCACGTACATTCAAATTTGAATATAATGCTGCAGTACAGTTTTGTGCAGGGGAAAAAAAGGAAAACACCTTTCTTTGAATTTCAAATTATGTATTGCAGATGGATAAAAATTGAGTGAAACAGAGGAAAAATCAATAGGGAAAGCATTGCTGGAGGCTTACATATTACATTTTGCATAAAAGTCAGATTTAATTTGGCTTTGATCACCATTCCCAGAGATGACTCACTGGAGCCACTGTCATTAGTGAATCCTGGGAAAAAAGCAGAGTCTGACAGAGACTAAAGGCTTCAGATTGTTCCTTTTCCCTTCAGCTCTGTTTCTTTTTTTTTTTAAACAGAGGATTTCTTGCTACACAGACGCGCACATCAGGCTGTTTATGGCACTCTATAAACATAAAAAAAATAAAAAGGAAACTGTTTTACTGAATTATCTCAAAAATCTTATTTTGTGTCTCAATGGGTATCATTGTACTTTTTTTGTGTGTGAGTAGTTTGTTCATTAAAACTTCTGAATGCTGGAGGTAAAAAGGAGCCTATGATTACAAGAATTTGAGGGGAAGATAACTCACAAATGTATGTTGAAGAATAGCCTGGCCTTGCATTTCTCAGCCTTTGCAGCTGAGATGTCAGATCAGGGGCCTTTTTTCACAATTATAAAAGCTTTAATAATATTCATTAAAAACTGTCTTGCATGACAAAATCTTCAGAAATACAATAAAATAATGAACGAACATAATTAATAGATAGAAGACCTCCAGAGAAAGAGGAAGGCAGAAATTTGTCTTCTCTTCCAAACACAATGCCATTGTTTCTTGAACATTCAGAAGTGACTTTTTTATTAATGATACCAGGTTTGATAATGCATTTTTCTCTTTTTTTCAGTTTCAGTTTTGATGCTGGTGCTTTTTCACCAAGCTTTTTATGTTCTTTGTGTGTTTGATTGCATATCACAGTATCACAGTATCACAGTTTAAGCTTTACAGTTTACTGATAATGCTGCCATAATAGTTAATGTTCTCTGTACTGTTATTGTAATTGTGAACATAAGGCAAGTTGTGTTCATGCAGCATACATCGTTAGATTGTTGAAATCAAATGATTTTCCATTGGCTTGTCTCTGTTTTCCTGGCCCCAGAATACTAGACATCAGTGTCACCTGGCAGAATTTGTGCTTACTTCAAAGTGTCTGCAACTAAATTTCCTGTGATGGCAAGCTTCGCTTTAACAGCCCAAACAGGACCCATTCCACAAATCGTGGTGTGGTGGAGGATTGTAACATTATGGGAAAGCCGTCATGAAGCCATCTCAAACACTAAGATCTGCCTTTTTGCTCCTGTGGTCATAAAGATGAAAGCCCCTTTATCTGCCATCATGTTGGAGCGCAAAATATTATTAGAACCAGATCACCACAGTGTTTTTGTTGGCGATCAATTCAAACATGTGGATGTAATGACATATAATCTTCAATGAACCAGAGTGGTCAGAAATGATTGGTGGAAACAAAAATAGACTTAACTCATATTTCACCTTAAAAAAGCAAGCCAAATAGTGCACTCCTTAAAAAACCCACTGGTTTTCACCAGCTACTGCTGATATAACGAATAGATTATAAACAGAATGAAGCTCTTTTTTTCATTTTCCAGACTTCTCAGTATTCCCCAAAATATGATGATTGAATTAACAAGTGAACGTGTGAGTTCTCTGCCTCCTAATGTAGAAATGAATCGCTATCGAAAAATACTTTAATCTTATTAGAGTTAACCACAATGACCAAGTACTGTTCACGCACCTGACAAAAAAGAAGAAGAATAACATTTGAACTACAATGGACTCTGGAACTTACTTAGAGAATCACATTAATATCAAATAGAGTTATATCATGCCCTTTGTCAGACAAGATGGGAAAAGGACATTTTCATTTCAGGTCTATCAACAGCTTCATCACAAGCTAATGTGGTAAAATGAATGAAGTTATTTTTCACTCTTCTACAAGCCCGGGCTGTTACAGGCAGGGTCACGTTCTTCTGCATTGTGTGCGCTAAAAGTGTGATGGTGGAAGGTCCTTTCATTTTTAATTACTTATAGACTTTTTAGACAGCTCTTTAGTGAACAACTCCATTACAAGTTCAGGTGCTGAGCGGCACACAGATCAACTTCAGTGCAGAATAAAGTGTTATGTAGTTATGTAGTATATCACTGGCATATTTTTGACAAGACTTTCAGCTACTGAAAATGGAAATTGTTTGATAAATTTAAATAGTCTAACTGTATAATGCTGTAGTGTAGTCTCATAGCCTACATCAGGGATGTCCAAGGTTTGGCCCCAGCACAAAATTGGGCCCACTATTCAAATTTTTTAATTTAATAAATTGAATTTAAATTAAAGAATTATAAATAAAAGAATAATACGTTTATTCTACAATATATTTATATATATAATAAAATTGCCACAAACAGTTGGCAGCACACTCTTACAAGGACATTTACAAGACGGACATTCCAAAAAAGCTGGACATTGTAAGGAAAATGTTCAAAAAAACAGTTCAAAACAGTTCAAAACAGTCGTTAAGCTTTTTCATGAACCATTTATACATTTAAATTTTCTTTCCTGTTGAATTTGCACAATCATACACAATTTGCCGCCATTTCAAATCATCAAGAAAACTGTAATGCACAGAAAAAAAGCACAGAAACACAGGGTCATTTTATGAGGTTAATATTAATGCTTCTACTAGAAATGATGTATGCAGGTGGTGCAGCTCCGGCTGCAGTGAAAGGAGAAATGTGTTCATTGAGTTTCTTGCTTTATTATTGCCATTTTTTCACTCTGCATGAGATACTTGTCTGTGGTACAGCTTTTTGTTATATTGCTTTTCCTAATAATATTGATATTTTCTATAACTGTGACATTATAATGAGGATACTTGACTCTGTTAGGAAACCGCTGAAGGCCTAGGTGTGAAATGCATGGCCTTCCTTTGATATATGTGCATATCTACATTCTCATATATCATATATTATATGGAAGTATCTATATATTACTTAATACTCTCCAAACAATATTGATAATACATAGTGTGGTAGGAAATAACAACATTCCTTAACAAGCCAGCATGTTCCTACACAACTAAACAACATGTCTGATGGAGAGCATTACATTTTTTTGCATAACAATCTTTATTTACTAGAATCGGTCAGTATAATTTGAGCTAAGATCTAGCCTATTTTTCCAACTAGTGAGAACCATCTCTGTGCTAATTCGATGTCTATAGGGAGGCGGTTTTGCAGTGACTCAGTGGACATTGAAGCAGAATGCTGTGCTGTTTTACATTCTTACGCAGAGCACCAGCTTAAGAAAGAACCCTCTTAAATGTAGGAGCTCTGGGACTTGTTAAATGATTGGCCTAGTACTTAATTCAATAATTTCTCTCTCTCTCTCTCTCTCTCTCTCTCTCTCTCTCTCTCTCTTTCTCTCTCGCTTTTATTCGCTCTCATTCGCTCTCTCTCTTCATTGATCATACTAGTTAGGGAAATATGATGTTTTGCATATCTGGCTAAGTGCTCTTAACCACCCCAGCCTATGCTGTGCTAAAAATTAATACATATAAAAGAAGGAGGGGTGATCTTGTCAGAAAGTAATTTGCTTCTCTTGAACCAATGATGGCTTGCACTTTATGCAAATTGGTGTCTAGGGACAACAAAATCCCTCTGAATATATACACAGATTTCAGAAAAAAAAAAAAAAAAGTAGTAGAGGTAGAATTGGATAATCCTGATAATGATAAATCATGAGAGAGACCAATACTTGATTCTAATGTCTGCAGTAACTAACATTATCAAAAGCCATGATTATTAATACAAGCATTGCACAAAAGCACACTTGTTTATTGAATTAAGATCATGAGTTATAAATCCTAGCATGTGATTCGAAAAGTAATAAAATGCCCCTTGTTTTGGTGATTTGAGAGTTGGAAATTGTAACTATTTAATGACGTAGGCGTCCAAGCCTGAGGTTGGATGCTGATCGTGTCCCCTGTGGTCAGCAGTTGAGGACTGATATGCTTGTAGCAGGCACAGCTCACAGCAAACGAGTAAGACAAGACATCTGTTTGTGCCACAACATGGCCATATCTCACAGTAGTGGCCCAGGGGGAGAGTGTGTCAGAGTTAGGCTTCATCCACCGACAGCAGCTCCCACGTGCTCTATCCAAGCCTTTCCTGTCACTGCCTCCCAAATGTGAGCTCAACTCAGAGATATGGATAATAAGCAGAAATATGTGTTATCATTATGGATGAGGCGGGGGAAGTCGCAGTGCTTTATCGCAGTAATCTCGCACAGTACTTGGTGGAAGTTTTTTAGTCGTGCTGTGCTCCCCACGAGAGTCTCCCCACGTCTTTCATGTGGCTCTGCAGACGGCCTCCTCCACACTCTCCTCCTTTTGTATTGTTATATTATTTATGGATGGGTACAGGCATAAGCAGAGTCTGCATTAAGACAGATGGGGGGTACGGGGAGTCATTCATATTCCATTTCTGCGACATCTTAAGCAGCCATTGAGTTCAAACATTTTCCAGCCCTGCTGCACAGAAAAGAGAGTGAGAGACAGAAATGAAAGAAAATAATGACAAGACACTGGGGGTAGGTGCGGAGTGTGAGTGTCTTGGAACAGATGGAGATAAAAAGAGCGCGAGAGAAGCAAATGAAAGAAAAGCAAAGGGAGAAAACAGAGCGCAGAGTGGAAAAAGCAAAACAATGAGCAGCCGAGCCAGCAGAGTTGCAAAAACTTTTTTTGTTGTCCTTAACTTGAAGCTTATTAAATATAGATTTAGTGACTCAGAAAGTTCTTGTAGGCAATGAGGTGACTGTTGTAGCACTTACACCCCTACACACACACACACACACACACAGAAGTGTCTATATGTGAGAGAGGGAAATGAGCAGCCACCAGTAACAAACAGTGGTTCGTGTGTCATGTCAAGTGGATCAGAGCACATCTAAAGAAGGGGGAAAAATCCCGTTCCTGTTTTCCTCCTGTCCTTCGAGACACAAATACACATGCTCATTTTGAGACCACATACAGCAATGTCTATTTCTGTATCTCTTATACCATATGTGGGATACCTTCTGTCACTAGAGACTACAGCGCTATACAGAACAAGGCTGCATAATCAGCAGGTAGTGTAAGTAGTGAATGCTATAGTGAATATAAATGTCATATAAATACCAGGATGCTTTCTGGAGCACAACTGTGTATACGATCGGAGTTGAGCAACATCGTGAGCTGAGAGCCAGAGGGCAGCAGTAAGGGGTCTAAACCCATAGAGAGCATAAGAACCTTGAGGAAGCTTCATGTTCCACTTTTCGAGAACCTCAATCAATAGGGGGAGGAAGTCTTTAGGGAGACACAAGGAAAAAGCTAAAAACGATGTGCTCCTTCTTTAGCTTGGAGACAGATAAAACGGTAGATTCGTGTGTTCTTTTGAACCAGATCCTTTTTAGAAGATTTTTTTGCATTTTCTGTTTTTTTTTGTGTGTTGGATTTGAATTCAAATTGTGAAACCTTTTTGCTTTTTATTGTTTGCCATTTTTTGTTCTTAAGAAAGAATAAAAAAAAAGGAAAATGTAAAACTGAGGCTGTCAAGGCAAGAGACAGGGCTTGATTTGTAGTGAAAAGTAAAACAAAGGAGTTCAGTAATGGCCGAGCTTAGGGCGGCTGATTATCTGCTGTCTTGTCAAGATAATACCATAGATCAGAGGTATTTCTTTATTCAAATGATATGTCTGCATCTGCTCTCAATTGGAGGCCATCAACTCTTGTCGAGCAGGCAGACGACATTGAACGCCCCTCCCGGGGTCACACACACACACACACACACACACACACACACACACACACACACACACACACACACACAGTGTTTTCAGTACCCCTTCAGTATGGAGAGCAGCTAAAGTTGATATTGCAATAATGCCCTGCCTGTGTCCTCCATGTCATTCTTAACTACTGCCTTGCCCCCAAACTGACAGAGCGCCCAAACCCAAGCACCACTAATGCTATCCAATTCAATCAGCATCACACATTTTTATCTCTTTGTTTTTTTTTTTTTAACTGAACTAAAAAAAGCCCTATAGCTAAAATACCGAGGATCAGAACAAGCAAAAATAGAACCATATGGTAAGATGTATTTTGTGTGTGTGCACATATGTGTATTCTTTTTTCATCAATTTGTTAAATATGCCTTCATGTGTAAAAATGTTTATGATGTTTTTGCAAATACAAATACCTTTACAACAGTAATTAATAGTAAATATTAAAAAAATGTGATTTGGACTGAAACAGACACACAAAATGCTTCCATCAACTGGCAACATCAATATGCTAATGCCTGCCTTTCAGCGTAAAATGCCTAGCTTATAAGACAAAAGATTTTATTCTTAATATGTGCTACAGGCCTCTATTATCAATGGGTTACATCAATCAACATGGTCCATATGTCACACATCAGCCTGTGGGCTGAACTCAACCATCTACTTCAGCCTACTAGGAATTAATTAGAAATTTAAAAAAATCCCTTCTGTCTAAATGTCTCTAATATAGTATTCTACTGTTTCAACAGTGGCACATGTGGTGTGGGAAAGGCAACACTAAATAAATGCATTACGCTTGGCGGAGATGTTCGGATGCAAAGAGCGCTCTCTTTATCCCGTCATGTCCCTTCAGGGATTTCACACCATTTACTCAGATGAGTCCATTAATTCTATGCAAATATAATTTAATTTAAAGTTCATTCTGATGCATTATGTTTTAATAAAGACATGATAAATGATTGTTTTGTGTGTGTATTCTAATATTCTGTTACTATTTTGTGTAGTAAATGAGGAGAGTTAAAGTTTAAAAACCTAAATTGTTTGTATACTTTGTATACTTGTTTTCTTCTAAATGAGATTTCATACATCTGTTTAACTTTCAATGATTAGCACATTATCTTGATGCATTATACAGAATGCTCTTTTTCACTTATTAGACATTTCAATATAAACTTTTAGGTTTTTCTGCCTACTTTCATACTAACATATTAATCCTTTTAAATTCATGATTCCTAAGTGACTATTAGACAATGTTGATTCCAAAAGAAAAACACAAACTGTAAAATAAAGGTATTCTGACTAAAAGGAATGTTTTCCATAATTGAACTATGGATGGACCCTTTCTTTCCTCCATGCCTGATAAAAAAAAAAATGTGCCCGCAACACTAGCCTGCTGTACATGCACAGCCTAACTGTGTTACAAATGCAAATACAGCTTTGCACTCACCCTTTTTTATTTGCATGATCATATGCAAATTTACTAATTAGCACATTGTCTGGTTTGCTTTAATAGTCAGCATTTTTGACAGTGTTTAACGAGGGTGGGTTTTTTTCAGCTCATGGTCTGAATACTGGCAGAAGGACTACAGTGGCAGTTTTCTTTCTAGAAAAATAAAGCTTTTGTTAGGGAGAGAAAAATTCATATCAAATAAACGAATTGTACCCCGTTCCGAAATACCCCATTTTTGCATGCAAACTTGACCCCATTTTAAGAATAAAGATGAAACAATGAATTCTTAATAGATATTGATGATGATCACCTAATGACAAGCAAGGACAAAAGATCAAAAAAAGGATAATGTTCCAAGGCTCATTTCTCAAGCAGAGCCACTTATTGGTTGATTATACTATGTTGTCCCCCCTCTGAGGATCTACTTTAATAGCCTCATAATGTTGTCGTAGTCCACAATGAGTAAAACTCAACCAATTAGAATAGTAATAGAGCTAATTAACAAAAAAAAAAAAAAAAAAAGATTTTGGAACCAAAAAATTTAATATTCATTAACATTTTTGGTGTAATCTCCCTACCTCATAATTTATGTATGTCTCAGAGGCATCCCATGTCTCGTCCATTCTTCTTTCTGGACCTTATTTTTCCACAAGATAAATGAATTTGCAAATTATTTTTTCTTACAGTTAAATCCTTCTACCTACGTACAGACATACATAAATACTATACATCAATGCATTCAAGACACACATCAAACATTAACATTCTACTGTTGCATGCAGTGTTGTGAGAATATGACATGTTCAATGTCTGCAGTTATACATCATTTATTTTCTTTTGTATTGTTCTTACATTAACATTATGTAAACGTTAAAGGTATTGTTGGCTATTTATTTGTTAATGCCATCAACATACTTCAGAGATGGGAAATCATAACACAGAATTATGTCTGTTTCAACCTCAATGGCCGACTTTTTCTTGCTAGCAACATAAACATTTCAATAATCAATGTTATAGATATAATTTGCTATATTTGTGTCTAAAGCAATATTGATTCATATAAACCAAACATATAGAGATATAAATATCATTTATTTACATTTATTTACTGCCGATGCTGTGAGCAGCCATGTTGACTTAATTTGCTAAGAAAGTTCAACATCCAGAATAGGAATTCCATGTAAAAAGTGTGTGTTTTTTTCTCCTAGTCACTGTTGAGAACCCGCACTGTTGAGAACCTGTTGCCTTCGACCTGCAGTTAACCAGAGCATAATATCATTTGTATCATGCGTGCCAGGCTCTAATCAATTATCACAGCCGAGACATATGAGACTTGCTCTGTATAACAGGAAGATTGGACATTATCAATTAGAGCAGGCAGCTCTTCTGACTCATTGTACTGCAGTTCCCTACAAGTTGACCTTTTGATATGTACTGTTGCAACAACATGCACTACATGGTCTTTAACCATCATGTCACACTTTTTCCTCATCTCAAATTTTCTAGTTCGCAATATTTAAAGCTGAAACACACCTCCAGCTGTCCTTGGATTGGCACATGGCTATGAAGGATCACTTATTTGAACTTGCACTCAAACACATCCACTACTGTCTACAAACTAGTTTTTATTTGAATTTCTTTTCATATTTGAAGACTCCAGAAATCTCTTCCCTCATTAAAAAAAAAAGCATTTTTAATCGATGTGTCAGGAACGAGGAGTAGAAGGAACCAAATGCAGGATGCAACAGGGGTATGGTGAAAACAGTATTAAAAACAGATCTAAATCCATAGAGCCAAAACCCAATCCTAAAAAAAAAAAAAAAACAGTCTAAAGTCAAGGCCAGCAAATAGAGCAATGCAGGAGGAACCAAAATTGAAAATCCAAAAACAGTCCAAATATCCAAGATCCGGAAAACAGAGAAACAACGGGCAGAGCAAAAACACAAACCAAAAAACAGTCCAGAGTTCAAACCAGTACCAAGGGAGGCATAGCAGAACAGGGATCAGAATTAGGATCAGAAATAGTATTAGGATCAGGATCAGATATAGGTACAGAATCCAGAGTAGGCAGGGTGTCAAAAATAATCCCAAATCCATGAAGAGCCGGTGAAATAATCCGGCCCAGAGTAAATGTTTTTGTTAGCCTTAAATACTGGGTGGCGCGGGAAAAAATGCCAAGATGGCCGCCGACCCCGAAGCTCGTGCCACGAATTGAGTGCTGTGACATTATGTCCACAAAAAATTTGGATGAATGGACATTTGGTCCAACCAGATGAGGATGAAATGAAACATACAGTACTCTGCTGTCTAACTCCAAAACAGCATTTTAAAATGTTTTAGTTTGTGAGAGCATTTCTACATTTTTTTGAGTGACAAAAATGCTGTCTCAGTGTGGATGGAAGGCTAAAACAAAGAGAAAAAAATGCTGACTTTATTTGGATTAGTAAATATAGTCTCAAGGCATTTTTACCACATTGCATTCTACTTTTCATATTTTGAAATATAAAATATTTTGTTATATATTATAGCTTTTACAGTGCATGGTAGTTTTGCTGATTTTCTCTGGATGTCAATAGATCACTCAAACATGCTATGATCTTTATACTGCTTGGAGCTTTGTAAGTAGTTTTGGAACAACATATCAATGTAAATGTGAATGAAAAGCTGATGCCATCATCTAACATCCTTTGCCACACTTCTACATGATCACTCTGTAATGCAGTTTTTCATCACACACTGCAAGCCTTTATCTTTAATGTATTAAAAAAAAAATGTTGGACTGCTCAGTGGAACTGAAAGAAATAGAAATAGATCTATAGATTTTAGTTCTCTGTGCATGTGGTGGAAATCAACACCTAACTGCTGGAGTTGGATTTATAACATGGTTGTAGTGTAGATGCAATATTTGCCACCGAACATGAGGTTTTCATGAACACAATAGAGCTGAATAAATTCATGCATCCATGCTTCCATCATTTGCTGGTCCTACAGACTATGTCGATAGCAGAAAAAGTGCTTATTGTCAATGGCTGGGTCACGGTAAAGTCAGGGGGTGTGTGTGTAGGTGCTTTTTTTTCTGTGGCATTTAAACATCAATTCATCAATAATTTGCAGCCATGGCTTTAAAGCGAGTCCCATGGTTCAACAGCTGCTCTGCTTATAGCCTCAGGTCACTTGAGCGATTTCACTTAAGAACTGCTGCACACAACCCTAACAGCATACACAGCCCTGACAACACACTGGGAAATTCTTCCTCGTTCTCTCTTTTCCTCTCTGCCTCTTCCACTCGTCCCCTTCCCCCATTCTCTGTCCTGTTCCCTCACAGTCTGTGCAAGTGTTGTATGGTGTTGCAGGCTGTGCTGTGCAGTTTTTTTGTGTGTAAACTTGTCATCCTATTGCTCTTAGCCAGTGCCTGTCACAGTTTGAGAGATGCCGGCGAAAACAAAACCGAACAAAAAGGACAGCAGGTAGCATAACATCCCCTGCTGGCAGTGGAGTCTAAACCACCAGGTCGCCGTGCTGGTACCACTGCCATATGGTAACCTGGGGCGAAGCAGCTTTTCTGTTTACTCAGGGTCATGTCAGATTAATTTCTGCTTAACTACAACATGTTTTCTGGTGCCAGCATCTCCCTCCTGTCATGTACTGTCCATGATGTAGCATGGTGGAAAGGTGTGGACTAGGTATGCACCTTTACCCATTGGAGGACTATGCAGTATAGGTCTATTTTTGTATATCTACTGATATACAAACCATTTAAAATCAAATAAGTAACACAGTGGACTTCAAACATATAATGCACAAAATACATTTAGGTAAAAAAAGAAACTGAATTTAATCGCACATAAAAAGTAATCCATCGATCACCTTTGCTTGATTACACTATAAGTATATTTAGCTTCCAGGAAACTGTTATTTGGAAAGTGGCATTTTCCTTACAAATCATTCACACTGGAAATCAAAATGTGATTCATTGATTGCAAAGGCAATTTCTGGTTGTTGTTGTTGTTGTTTTGTTTTTTTAAGTCGTCCTGAGTGAGCTGATGTGGCGTTATGAGCTGATGTGGCTATATATCCTTAAAATGTTGAAAAGTGAAATAAACTATTTAAATAAAATAAGATAAAAAATAATAAGAAACAATTGAAATAAATCTGTTCAATAATAATTATAAATTATTATTATTATTGATTATGCCTCTTTTGAAGATGATGATTACACAACCAATTGTCAAATCCAATATGGAAAGCATCTCATAATGGGGTAGGTTCTCGGCTGATTTCAGAGTGGCTAATGAAGACATAGTTTAGGACACCTGAAATTAAAAACATACAAAAAATAACCAGGTGCTTTTTTTTCCGCTTCACCGGTTTACAGCAGAGTCTGTGCCGATTATGGCCTCAGATTTATTCTTTTGACTTTTTTTTCATCTGACCTCTTGTATTAACAAGCTATGTCCATCCACAGTCTCTCACGTAAGGTTTTATGTTTTATGCACCATTCTGGGTAGAGGAAATGGTATCTTATTAGTTAAGGCTTGTGGGTTCAAGTCCCAATATTGCCAAGCTGCCACTCTTTGGTCCTTGTGAAAGGCCCTAATCCTCTGTGCTCTACGGTGCTGTATCACGGTTGACCCTGCGCTCTGACCCTGTGCTTTCTAACATCGCTGGAATATGCGAATTTCACTGTGCTGTAATGTACATGTGACGAATAAATAAAAAAAGTCTTTACCTTAGAGTTTCACAGGAGATCATCCATTTCTGTACTGGCCCTTCTGGTACCAACAATAATGTTAAAGTTATAGAGATCTCACATTATCCGCATTCAGATGTTTGATATGAATATTAACTGAAGTTCTGGACCTGAATCTGCATGATTGTGATTCTGCAACATTGGTGGATAATTAGATGACTGCATAAAAAAGTATTCTTTAAAATTAAAAGTAACTCTAACAAATAGGTTGTCAAGTGTGTAAATACATATAGAAATACAATCACAAGCATGATGCTTTTTTTTTTTTTAAATAAATACAATAAACTATTAGGAATTACTCAAAGATTCCTCAATATCCTCAGACATTCTGTGAAGGGTGTCCTCTGCCTTATGGCATCTAGAGGTCCTCTGATGGTTCACTGCACGTTTAGAGAAAAACAAAGGTTTTGCCTTGTGTGTATAAGATGCTATTGGCCAGACATTCTTCTCTATCAGCTGTCAGAGAGCATTTCCCCATGTCCACCATTCTTTTTAATAAAGTAATCTCCATCTTGGAGTCCAAGAGGTAAGCAACCTTATGGGATGTTGTATTTCTAATTGTTCTGTCAGCTCCTCCACTTAATTATGTCCAATCAATCTCCAAAGGGAAGAAGATGGCCAACTATGCTAGTGTGTGTGTGTGTGTGTGTGTGTGTGTGTGTGTGTGTGTGTGTGTGTGTGTGTGTGTGTGTGTGTGTATTTCTGTGTACGCCTGTTTGGACATATCTGCCAAGTGTCACATCAGGGGAGCATTTGGAGGATGAAGAGTTCTCTTATTAGGTCACAAATGATCACAAGTGACCTTTCCTTCTTCTCCGATGCCCATGGCTCAACATAATAAAATCAACTCGCATCAGTCAGGATTCCCATGGTGTGAAAAATCATATGGCAACTGACATGCCAAGCTCTCATCAGTGGCCATGCGAAGACTGCAGTGTCCTGTAGTCAACATGGCAGGAGGGGTTTTATTTGGAGGGAAAACTATGGCCTCATACTGTAATTAGAGCTTTGGCTGAATTCTGCTGCACTGCCCATCCCATATGCTTCTCTATTTCTAATGTAGTTTTGAGCATGATTGCACCAGATGAGTTTTTGTGCAGACTGCACGCACATAGAAAATGCATACTGTACGTTTATTAGAGAGCAGTAACAGGTGTTTACATGTGCCTGATGGCACTTTGCCACACCACCCGCCATCTTGGCAGCCACTGAACCTCCCTTCCTATAATCGCTGGCTCTCAGCACCTCTAATTAATTTACTTAGCTCGACAAAGTGGTGCGTTACAGGACAGCCTACATGTCTAAGCTTTAACAAGCCTGACTTGACAGCATCGTGTTTGTTTAACTATTTAGGCACGTTATCAGTGTAAATTATGCTATCTTATAAACGTCCTCCCACCTAAACTGATTTAATAAGACATTGTATTCGGTGTGATGGTGGCAGTCTGTGGAGACAACACCAGCAAGGCCACATGAGGAAAGAAGATATGGTCAGAGGACAGACAATGTTCAATCTTGCATACTACGTGTGTGAGTGTGTGTGTGTGTGTGTGTGTGTGTGTGTGTGTGTGTGGGTGTGGGTGTGGGTATGTGAGTGTGTGGGTTGTAGCTGCTCTCAGTAAAAGGGTGGAGGACCATATCCCCTTAACATCAGACACGACAGGCTGACACCCACTCGCCCACCCTTTTTCCATTTCAGATGCAAAGCCAGTGAGCACCGCATGCATATAGTCACAGTGGCAATCTCATCTATGTCCAATCTGTCATGCCACTGCTTTTCATTATTCTTATTTGGAGATAGGGAGTCATATTTTATAGACACTTGAGCTGCCGAGCGCGGCCGGCTGCTCTCTGGCCAGGCAGACGTGCCACTCTCTCTCCACATGAATCTAGGTCAAGGCGAAAGAGAGAGGCAGGGAGATAGATGGATGGATGGATAGATGGATGGATGGACAGATAGGAAAAAAAAAGCTTTCAGCATATCTGAGAGGCAAATGAACTGCAGACATTTTTTTTAACTTCTATCCTATCACAATAGGCCAAGAAAAAGCTTATGGTAGGTTTCTGTTCCTTATCCTATCTTCCATCCCCTGTCACTTCTCCATATGTTTCCCTCTCTATCTCACTATCTTCTCATCTTCTCTATCTTGTTCTTATTCTCTCCTCCCCCACCCTCTCACCTGAATTGCTTAGACACACATCATGCTGCAAATGTTCGCCATATAAGATGGTAAACATGCAGATGTCCAAAGCTGGCTCACTATGAAAAAAAAAAGATTGAGGTTGTTGCAGTGGCTGTGCTGTCAGATCAGTCAACTGGCTGCATCCCGTCACGCTGTGCTGAAATAATTCCGCCATGGCTGCACAGAGCATGTGCGCTTTACATATATACATATATCATTCACACATATGCTTTTCAGTATACACGCACATATATACATACATGTGTGTGTGTGTGTGTGTGTGTGTGTGTGTGTGTGTGTGTGTGTGTGTGTGTGTGCACTGAATCCAGATGTCACAGCAGTCTCTTATTCAGTGGATGTCATTGAAGCAGCAGAAGAAGTGGGGGTAGGGTTAAGGTGACCTGTTTTAAATATAGACTTGGTTATGACGACATACCACGCTTTCAACTTACACAGTAAAACACATTTGCCTATTAGACTTTTAAGCTTTCTTTCTTTTCATTTAACCATAACATTGCATAGCCAGGGATATATACAATAAAACAGTTTGTGCAATCAACTGTGACAGAACAAATGGAGGAAAAATGCAACATTGCATATGTAATCCCGTATAACCCATAAACAGGGCTATTAACAATCACCTGCCTGATTTCTTGTATGCCTGCACACATATGCCAAGATCATCCAAAATAAAGTTACATAATGATGCATAATGCAGATATTTACAAAAATTCTATTGTCGCTGTTTTTCCCAGGTTTACAGACATATTAAATATACGATCAGTACTGTATCTGACCCCACCTACATGTGTAATGTTTGCCCAACCTTAGGACTGTACTGAAACATGCTCAGAGATAACCAATGCACTCATACCAAAGACAGTAGCAATATTACTCATGTGGCCTGTGGAGCAGAATTTTGAAATGCGTCCATGAGGAAGAGATGAGTGGTCTCTTTTTGGTACACATTAGCCACAAAACTTCTAGTTATCTAGTTTACTAAAAATGTGAACTATTCAAACCTCTAAGGGCAGAACCAATATGCCAGGGAGAGATGACTGTTGCTTACTGTATACGGAATAAAATAACATAGCACAGAAGAAATTCTTACAAATAAACTAATAGATCAAATAGAGAGCAGTGTGTAACTACATAAATGCTAACAAGGGAAAAATCACTCAAAGCTAACAGAATCTGTAATGTTCTATAAAAAAGTGCATGTAATATAGAATATAGACTGCAGGTCACTTGTAGTGTTAACGTCTCTAATTTGACTTTTTTCAGTGTTTGTATCAACACCATGCTCTAGTTTTTATCTAAACCAGAACAAGAATTAATAAGAAATTGAAATAAATAAATCAATGTTTTCTGACTACTTTCATTACCAGTAATACTACCATGGCTGGATTCTATCAGTATAGATACTTATTATAGTGTTGTTTCTTGTGCATTTGTATCTGCTCCAGTTCCATCTTCAGCCAGAAACTTCTCAACTTAGGTGCTAAATGGAATGCTCTACTCGGTAACCATCAGACTCCAGTTCAGGTTCATAAAATAGCTGCATATTCTTACTGTTTTTCACAAATAAGAGGAATAACTGATGAGCTCTTGAATCAATTGTTCTTGGAATTCGCCTTCAGCCTGACCATACAAGCGGTGAGGCTAGAGTGTGACAGAAACATGTATTAACCACATGTCGTGTTTCAGCTCTATGATAAGATGAGGAGCTGTCAGCTTCCATACACTTGTCTATCACCATGTTTGACACATAACAGTAATTAAGCCAAATAATCATCCTGAAAAGATAGTTGTGCATTAGTGCTAGTAGAGTGCATTCTCTGGAGCATCAACATTGTGGAACTAGTCTGTAGCATTTAGCACTGCTGAAAGAAGAGAGAAAGAGAGAAAGAGCTTCACACATACACACACACATATACACTGATGGAGACTGGCAGGCTACACTAGATGATGGTGACAGGCGGCTCACTCTGGGTGGTTTTGGGAACAGCATTTGTGGTGAGTGACATTGCAGCCCTCTACTCCAGCACTATTCTCCTCACTCCCTGCTGGAAGTTTAAAAGAGGGACTCATCTTCATAAGAGCTCTCCTAATGAGGCCAGAACAAGCTGTTGATTAGGACCACGGATAGAACCCATCGCCTGATGCAGCATCACTCTCAGCAGCCTGGTTACATTAGGAGATTGTCATTAGGCCTTAATGCCTTCATTCTGGTAAACTAGGCATTTTGTTGTGGCACGAGCTGGAAAAGAGCTGAGTTGCATTCGCTTTCATGCTTTTACCCATTCTTTCATTAATCTACAGTAAAGCTGGAAGAAGTACAACAGTTATTATAGTAATACACCAAACATTTTATTGAAAAAGTAGAAGTTTCAAATTCCTAAATCAAGAAACAGTGCAAATGATTTTAATTAGAAAGTATAAAGTAAGAACAATTCATATTCTAATTCATAACACAATGAGGGTAAATTAGCACACCTTACAGCTGACAAAAGCAGAATAAATTCATGCAAATAGGAATAAAGCAAATTATAGCTATACATTGTAAAAATTAAAACTATTTTTTTCAGCATTAACAACCAGTTTGTATTGACAGTAAAACTGAACTGACTAGTTTAAATTAAAATGGCGGATCGTCAGGCGAAAAGAACGTGCCGGAAACCGAAGTGAAATCCACGAAGGTTTTTAACGAAAAAACACAACAGGGCAAAGCAGAAAACAGCAAACCGCCCAGAAAAGCCAGGTTAACTAATCAAGGTGAAAGCTGTGACTATACTGTAGTAACCAAACACACAGAGTCTGGTAAGCAACGAAAAACCAAACAAAGCTGCTTGGGTAGTCCAACTGTGTTCTTTAGCCTAAGCTGTAGAACGGACAATGAGCTGGTGAAGGAACGGGGTTTATGTAGTGTGAGAACTGATGAGGGCCAGGTGTAGCTGATCAGTAAGTGGGAGATCTGCTTGGAGTGATAGGTGGATATAGATTTATATATATATATATATATATATATATATATATATATATATATATATATATATATATATATATATATATATATTTGTGCTGTGTGAAGGACCTGTGAATGCATGTTTTGTTGTTTGTTTGTTTGTTTGCTTGCTTGCTTGCAACTATATTTTAAGGTTAATAATTATAAAACAAACAAATATATCAGTGGATTAATGGATTGGATTTGATAGTGATGATAATATTGGCTGATGATAAATGGTTCACTTTATGTTTTATATAATTATTTTTTAAATATTTAGGAGGTATAGTGGTGCAGGGGGTATTTTTGCTGCACCAAGCTGCACCTCTGGCAGTTGTTTGATTCACATTCCCCCATTGTCCAAGTGTTTTTCCTTTGGGTTCTCTGGTTTCTTTCACCTTACAAATACATGCAAGTATGCTGACTGGCTATAAATTGTGTGAATGTATGTGTACAACAGACGGGAACGTTTCTGACAATGCCCCATGGACAGACTTACATATATAAATGACAAACTATCCAATAGGTATATTAAAAAATCTACAAATTTATAATTTTCTTTTCTGTTAGATGTCATTATTCTTCACTTAAAAAAATCTATAAATAATCAATTAAAGCCTAGATTAGCACATGAATGAAGTCATTATATATTTCTCACCTCTTGTTAATGATATACTCTGTGCATTCTATTATCTTTGGTAAAGAGTAGACCAGATACCAGGGTGCATTTCCTGCTTAAATTACACAGGACACAATATGCATCCTCTTGACTCTGATTCCATTAACTCAATAACGAAGGACACAATGTAGCGAGCACTCCAGTTTGTTAGCCAAGAGAATTAATACAGGTGCAGGGTCAGTAGACTGAACTGAAACATACACATTACTGTACTATAAACTGATTCAGTATGCTCTTCATATACTTGTCAGGGAGAAATGATTCCTGTTCAGTAGCTGTGATAATGCAGTGAATTTCAATGTAGAAATCCCTTCTTAGATTCCAAATTTATAAAAAAAACACTCATATCAAAAATATTATGTCTATGATCCCTAAAATTTTATTGTATTAAATCAAGGATTAAAAATTCAAATCTCTCTCTTTCCCTCTCTCTCTCTCTATCTCTCCCTGCACATATTTCCCTCTCCCAACAGGTTGGGACTGGCACTGTCACCATTTTCCCCTGCAATCGCTTGCCCTCTCTTGATGCCTTCATCGCTCTCCTGTCCATCCTCTCCATCCCTGTCTCCCTCCCTCCTTTCTCTCCATTCCTTGGCCTGTCATCAATCTTGCTAAAATGACAGCCGACAGATGTTAGCCTTTGCAAAGATCAAATCCGTGGCTGGAGGGCTGCTCACTGTGGAGCATGCTAGTCACCAGGAAGACGCAGGGCCGCAGCCATGGCATCTTTCCTCTTGGTTCTCTCTTTCTCTTTCTCTCTCTCTCTCTCTCTCTCTCTCTCTCTCCCTCTTACACACATAGACCCAGTCTTTTTCATTCAACAGTGACATGCAGTACTGATGGCTAAATATGATGTGACATAAGGCCAGGGCACAGGAGGGAGGGGTTGTAGGGTGAAAGTTCAGTCAGCATGGGAAGGGTGGAGGGCACCCTACACAAACATACACAAACACACACACAGACACACACACACACACACACACACACACACACACACACATGATGTAGTAAACCACAATCCTACACTCACTGACCAACTATTGTTTCCATAGAAAATATCGATGATATTACCAGTGCTTGATGTATTTCCATATAATGCACCTGCCTGTCTTTATTTAGCTGCTTCAGGCTAGCCTGCATGTTTACTTTTGCGAAGCTCTTCGTCACCGATCCAATTTGAGCTCTAATGACTCATGCAGCAGGAGAGGTGAAGCGATGGCAGTGTCCCTGCTGGCCATCGTCCCTTATCTCAGTCTGTGCCAGCTGCACTGTGCCTCAGTGTGTGTGAGCATGTTCTCTCTCTCTCTCTCTCTCTCTCTCTCTCGTTCTGTCCTACACACATTTTGCCCACAAAGCATCACAGCATATCCAAAGTAATGCAAGCCTTATGCATTCAGATGTAGATATTGTAAGTAGTTTGACTGAGGCCGGATAATGCTGAGCTAACGGTATTGCCTCGACACTCATCCCTCACTGCAATACAATAGCTGTATATTAAGGCTTATGATTGATTCTCCACTTCCATAATCTGCTTCGGCTCCATTGTTGGTGTGCGCATGAACCCTGACTACGATTCATATAGTTTTATGATCCAAAACTCTGCCTTCCATCTTGACATAACCACTGTCTGGAAAATCTTACAGCAGAGAAACCCTAGCCTGGTCTTTTTTTCTAAAGAAAAAAAATTCTGCCACACATCATTGCTTACAATAACACACACATGAACACACACAAAAAAGTTTCCTGTTAACAGGGTGGCAGGTCATAGATCTCACAGTTGTAAGGGACACATCATCACCTAAACAATACAGAAGGACTTGGTATATCAAATGGACATCTTTTTACACTCACACACCAAAAAGAAGAAGAATAAAAAGTCGAAAAAACAGACACAAGTGCACTTTGTGGTTTGGTTAGCAAGTCAGGACAGGACAGATGAGAAATAGCATAGGAATGTGGAAGGCCACAACTCTCCACTGGTTATGAATCTAGACAGAACAACAAAGTGGAGTTCATTGTTAGGGTGCAGAACCCAATACTTTTCGACATTTGTCTGTGTCTCGATTTTCATCCCGACTATGTCTATGAGTAAGTATGGGGTTTTGATGTCTTGAGTAGTTGGATTATGAAAAGAAGAACCATTTTCCCAGCAGATGTCACTAACAGGCAGTGGTGGTGTGTGACACATAATGTAACCATGATATGCACACACGCACACACACACACACACACACACACACACACACACACACACACACACACACACACACAGTCTATAAACATGGGCAACTTCAGAAGGCAGTAATGTGAGTATAAATTAAACCGTCTATTTCTCCGTTAAAATTAGCAGTTTGTACACACCCTTTAACCACATAACACCAACACATGAGACACGGTGCACAGTCACCGCAATAGCCTGAAAACCCATATCATATATCCCCCTTCAAGTGAAGCACCATTGCAAATCAATACAACGTTTTTCTGTCTGATCACCTTTTATCCTATGATGAACATTTCAATCCTGATGGGAGTGGTCTCTTCCAAGATAATTCTGCCCCATCCACAGGACACGAAGCCTCATTGAACTCTTCAATAGGCATGTAAATATTGTATGAAATCTACTATGATCCTTTTTGGAAGAAGTTGAAGTGATGTGACGGACAGCATTCTTCACCACGGTGAAACACCAACTGAGGGAATATCTTTAGGTTATTAGTCCTCCTTCCAGGATATTTCCGGGAAATCATCACTAAAATTTTCTAAAGTGTTTTGGTGCCTCAGGAGGACTGAACACTTTTACTAACCTATAAAACACTTTACAACGCTTAATTAATGGTAATACTTTAGTCGTGTCTAGTTATCAGGATTAGATTAGGATACACACACATACACACATACAGACAAATTTCACATGGCTTTGTTGTTGTGGTTTTTTAGTTTTAAATATATTTGTAAAAGGAATCTAGTTTTGCCAGTGGTCATAAAGCATGTCACATGTAACTGTTCTCTTCTGCTATGTATTGAACCACATGGGGAAAGTCCTGGTGATACATGAGTGAGGAAGGTTAGTCCAAGTTCAGGACAGGAAAGGAGAGACACATGGGACTAAATATTGATTGAGCTCTGACATTGATTAAACTCCCCTTGATTCACAATGACTGGCCACTACTTGCATGCATATAGATCCTCATGTGTCCCACAATAGAGCCTGTCTTTCTTTCTTTCTTTCCCCTCAGTCTGCATTTCTTTCTCACTCTAGGAGATTAGTTCACTCTTCCTCCACCCTTACCTCCTTTGTTTATTGTTATACTTTTCTGTGTGTGATTGTCATCCATGCATGGGCATTGGTCCGGCAGTGCCATTGTTTTTATTGTCGTTCTTTTTTCTTTCATTTTGATCCGTTGTCTATGACATTCTTGTCTGTCACTCAGGACATGTCACTCCAGCAGTCGAACCATTCATTGCACAATACGGTTTTGTGTTAATTATGGCATTCAATCATAAACTCTCTTTCTCGCCGTGACCTGAAGGAGGGTGTGCGTATTTGAATGTTTGCGTTGAGCTAGGTTAATGAGTGTCCGTGAGGGAAAGAAGACAGGAGGGGTGACGAGGGCCAGGCAAGTTCAAGGGCAGAGGCACAGAACACAGACACATAAACATGGTTGATGGTATGTGAGCTATAAAGACATCATGGTAAGGATGGGGCAGGCTGTACAATAAACAGCCCCCATTACCTGCTTTGTTTATATAGTTAAAGAATCCACTGTAAAATCTCCTTGTAGTGGATGCAGTGTTTAACCTCGAGGAGGACAGCTGAGGGAAATGGGGGCCTAAGAGTTAAGTCACGAAAAGGCAGATCTTCCACCACACACTTGAAAGAAGACTAGAAACAAAACGCAAGGTGTCACCAATAACTTTCACTAGCTAATTGCGTATACATATACATTGCTTGGGGTTTGTTGACTAAAATGAAGGAAAAGGGAAAAAAATATCTGTGTTTAAATCATATCTTGAAGAAGTTGTGAAGGCCGAGTTCAGCAAATCCATGTTGTCTCTTCCAGTGAGAAAGCACAGACACTGAAACACACGCACACACTCTTTGTCAGTCTCATGTTTCTAACACACAACATGCCTCATGGACACAGAGAGTCAGTCGGTGTTCTGATTTACATTTCTATACACTTGACCCATCACAGTGGCCATTATACATTAATCTCACACACATGCACACACAAGCGTGTCAGATTGGACTTTGGATAACTCTGAAAACCAGTTAAGTGCGACAGCCTTGTTTTGCTGCACCTATTTTGGCTCATTTAAGACAGATGAGTCCAGTCTTATTGAAGGACAATAAGCAGGACCCTCACCCACTCTCTCGCTCTCTAACTCTAAGTAAGTACTCAGTATATTGTCTGTATTGATCGATGAAGGCAGAGCTTGCTAATAGAAAAGAACAGTGAATATAGAGGGGGTGCAATACATGAAGATATAAATATACCTTTATAGTCATAAACTTGGGAGAGAAAGAAATTGTGCCCTTTTTCTCAATAGAGTAGCCACAGAGATACAGAGCAAGGTGGTGCTCTGTACCACTGAATCACTGTTATTCTACTGACCTGTGTGGAGTTTTTTTCCACGTAGTCACAGCTCTAAGAAGCCTTTTTCTGTGATTGCTGTTTTCTGATCTGTTCCAATTGCTACTCATAACAACTGATAAGATTCCAGGTATGTTAAGAGGTCACTGATGTGAATATCTATAATAATTACTTCCTAAATGTCTGTTATTACCATCACTTTAATCATATGGCAATGTGAATGCAGACTATGAAATCAGAAACGCCAACGTTACACGGTCAGGGTGTGCTTTTTTCTTCTCCAGTGTGAGTTAATAAGTGTCCAGTGTGTACACTAATAAGGTGTCAGGGTTCATTATAGATTTCTTCTCCCTCTTGCTTGCTCGCAGCTGCCCTTTCTTCACGTATGGTGAAGAAAGGGCAGCTACCATCAAGATGGTTGCCATGCCAGCCAGGGAGATTTGCATATGTGTTATCTATTTAAATAAATTCTCATGGTTTATAACCACTATAATGCGTCTTAGCCGAGCCCAGCTCATTGCTAATTTATAGCCAGTCTAGTGTGTCTGCGGCTGATGACACCACATGAAGCATGGAGTCTAGACGACATTGAGCCCACTGTCCATGGGGTAATTGTTTTATGCAAATGAAAAAATCCAAGGGTGACATGTTCATTGCGCATCCGTGTAATTTGATTGAGGTGTGCTGTGACTCCTGGCAGCTGATTCTGCCCTCTTTTTTGATTATTACTACTGCTGATTTTGGGGAGCATGGTGATGGACTGCTGAATGGTTTTATGAGATGGAACAATTCTGATATCAGGTCTGAGCAGTATAACTTGCCACAAAGCACAAATATATATACCGAAAACTTCTCATACTATATTCATAGTTTGATGGATTTATTCATGTTGCATGTTTTTGGTTCACGTTTGCCAAATGATCTTGCTGTATTCGCACATGCAGATTTTATGTATTGAACCAAAATGTATTGTAATAGTCACGCTGGTTTCCATGCAGCGGCACAGCGGGCAAGCTGTGCTCTGTAAACCCTTTTGCTGAATGCCCTCAGGGCAGAGCTGAAGCAGAGTGTCATGTGACATGATGCCAGAGGTAGAGTGGTGCACAGAAGGAGGACAATGGCAGCAGACCAGTGAATTACCCGATCTCTTATAGCATTGTCACTATGGCAAAGCCATAAAACTGTTTATTCTCGTGTGTTCCATTTTCACGTCTGAAAATCCTAAAACTCAGTTCATGCTAAGTAGAGAGTAGAGCAGGGGCTGTTGGGAGGGGTGACCTCATTCTCCTGGGAGAGGTGACGAACGACAGACCTCCTCGGTGCCTCGCCGTGACCTTTCCTGCTGCCCTGCTCTGCATATGCAGTACACAAATAATAGCCCCTTTAATTATCAGAGTAACCATCATGCCACGGCAGGACAGGAAATCATAAATCTTCCCGAAGAGTACACAACACTAGCGGCTATGAAGAAAAGGCCCAAATGTCTCTCTCTCTGATGAAGACCCCATGCTTGATCTTATGATCCAAAATCCTGATGCATGGTTTGGGCAAAAAAATTTTAGAACTCTCTTTTACTAACTCTGTCTCCATCACTTTTACTCTGCCTTGGCCATACAATTCTTATTATCTGTGACTTTATTTCTGGCTCTCTCTTCACATGAGCACACACAAAGTCAGAGAGACAGACATGATGGGACATAAAGTACGACACTAAACCTCTCTGTGTCATGGGAGCACCAAGTTCCCACCAGGATCTGTGAGTTTACAATACAAGCCAAACTACTCCAAGCTGCATTGTTATTATTATTATTATTATTATTATTATTATTATTATTATTATAGGGGACAATGTATAAGCTAAAAATCAATGCACAACTGCTCAGCATTTATTACTGCTAGAAGAAGAAAAAGAAGAAATTATTATTATTATTATTATTATTATTATTATTATTATTATTATTATTATCAAAGGAATAAGTGTGCAACCTGTCACTAGTATAAATAACAACTATTAAATTAGCGGTAAAGCAGTAATTTGTTTCCTGTTAGTAATACATACACAGTGTCTTCATTAGGCATTTAACAACATGTTCTATATCTCTGGGGGCCAATTCTAACTGGTCTATATGAAATCCAGGCAGAATACTAAGGCACACATGGGGCAAGCACACACACACACACACACACACACACACACACACACACACACACATATACACACACACACACACACACACACACACACACACACACACACACACACACACACACACACACATGCAGACACACACACATAACCCACACAGATCCAAAGACAGTAGCATTTTACTCTGAGTAGCATTTTACCTCTGTGGCCTCTCAACAATTGCTTCCAGCACAAACATATATTGCACTTTCTTTCTTTCTCTCTCTCTCTCTCTCTCTCTCTCTCTCTCTCTCTCTCTCTCTCTGTCTCTGTCTAACACACAATACACATACACACATACACACACAGACACTCACAGAGCACTTCCACTTGCGTTATCTGGCAAAAAATCTGAGGGGAGAGAAACGTTGCGGTCCAAGTTTTAAATTTAATTTCATGCTGGATTTGCAGTGCTCATCTGAATTGCATGTGAGCTGATTGTAATGGGCTTCACTCCACGGCCCCTGGAGAGACAGAGCACAGCTCCACTGCCCATGACAGCATCTATGCAGCTTCTGAAACACCCGGTGTGTGTGTGTGTGTGTGTGTGTGTGTGTGTGTGTGTGTGTGAGAGAGACACGAGGAGGCTGGGGTCATTTCTCACAAGGTCATGGTCAGGCCTTCCCCTAACCAGCTGACCCAGACAGTTCACCCTATTCAGCCCAGTGTACACAACCACCGAAGCTGCCATTCCTGCACAGAGAGTGCAAAAGGGCATGTTTCCCACCCCTCACCCGAGCAAGCGACATATAATCACACTACAAGCATATAGATTCTTTTTAAACCCTGTGTTTAGCCTGATCATAGACTTATAGATCACCTCAGACATGTCTGCACTTTGCAATCAAGTGAAAGGATTCAATTAATTAACATATCAGCAGCTTGTACTTGTTTATCTAATACAAGGTGGAACTAGGACCTTCCTCTGAGTAACATTAAATCTTACATCAAAAGTTTATTATATGAATTTATACATGACTTAAATTTTTTGTTTGCTGATTGAAGCATTATTTGCTAAGTTTAAGGAGTTAATGTTAGCTGCTTAGCTAAGCCATTAGCTACATTAGAAAGCCATATATATATATATATATATATATATATATATATATACAGATTTATATATACATTTATTTAAAGAGTAGCCATATATATGAGTTGTTCTTAACATACTTAAAAAAAAAATAACCCTGTCTATTTTCTTTATGCAGTTGACTAATAATTTGGTAAATTTGGCAATGCAACCACAATGCTACTGGAAAGCATAATATCTGAACGTGTTAGGCTAATCTATAGGCTAAACAAAAGAGGGCTTAACTATACCATTTCTTTTCACTGGTGTTGTATACCCGGGTGTAGCTACTAATATGTACAGTTCATTTTATCTACAGAGGTGTATATGGTGTAACTTTAGTGTAAGTTATGCACAAAAAAGGTAACTAAAGTCCATTTATTTAAGCAATCTATATCCACTTTTTTAAATGAAATGTACATGGTCCCTGGTGACAAACAGAGGAGAGTATACTTGTGTGTACAGTTCTGATATATAGCAAACACCATTTATGTGGAGCTGATCCTTCCAGAACAAACAATATTTTGAACAAAGTATGGGACAGCTTTCTTTGATTGCATCTTTGTTTGATTTCTGTTCCAAACCCTCAGTAGTTGTGGCTTCAAAAGTATCCGTAACTTGGGCATATCTGAGAGTACACGCAGCAGAACTAAGAGCACAAGGGGCAGCCGGACATTTTAGAGCGCAGGAAAGAAAGACAATAAGCAGAGATAGCAGGCATGGTTCGAGCAGAGAGTGAGAGGGGATGGAGGGAGCACGTGGAGTGGCTGGCTGCTGAGTGACAGGGATGAATAGCAGGTCTGTGGGGCGGAGCGGCCTGGCCTCTTGCTGACCCTGCTCTGGCCAGTGTGGGGATTCAACAGCATAGAGTAAACACACTGCTGGCCTTGTCAGAGATGAGGCCCCGGGGCTGGCTTTTATCACACACACATTAAACTCAGAACTGAAGACTACACTGCAAGACCCAGAAAGACAAACTTTCGTTTGACTGCTCTGAAACACTTAAGCTACTTTTAAGAGACATGTGATTGTTTATCTGTGTGTGTCTGTGTGCGTACGTGTGTCTAGGTGTGTGGTTGTTATTGAATTTAATTTCTCTGTGTATATATTGGTCACATCTGAGATGCCATTTTGGCACTACTACCTCAACTTATATTAATACAATAATATGTGTAAACAATGCTTAATATAATTTCATTCCTGTTTGCATTCAAAACTTTATTGTCGTTTACACATAATGGTAATGTTGTGACATTTGACTTTCAAAAAAGATTTTTCTATTGAAAGTTTAACATCAAAAGCTCAGTCATGTTCAAAAGCCAAAAGGAGAAGAATATGAAACACACAATTACACATACGTTCAATCTAGGCTCATTCAGAACCCATAAGTCATCAAACTGTCAACCAGTAATCACTTTCAACCCTTCTGCATTTTTCAAACTAACTGTCCATTTCGGTTCTTTTTTCCCCCATCTACTGTCTAGACACCTTTACGGTAGAGTAAAGCAGAGAGGCGGCCAATTACAGAGGTTACAAGTGGTGCCGCAATTAAGGAAATGTACAGATCAGCAGAGTTCAAGGATTAAAAAAAAAGGCTGTCAAAAACAGAGAGCCCTATAAAACTGAGTCATAATTTTTGAACAGTAAAGTTGGTGCAAATGGCCATGTCAGTGATAAGGCAGCTGTTTATATGTGGTGCAGGCCAGAGCCTGTGTAAAATAATTTACTTGTGCTAACAGTAAACAGCATTACATTAAGGTGATTGTTTAACCCTTTCTTGTTGGGTTTATGACTCTCTGACAGCTCTGGGTGGTGTGAAACGAAGATTAAAAAAAGCATTGCTGATCATGTGAGACATTTCAGAGGTTGCACGTTTGCACTCAGCGCCTGACCCTATTCACTTAGAAAAGCACGTGTGTCACTGAAGAAAGGGTGTTTAAACAGACCTTGAAAACACTGCCACTGTGGCTGGAAAAGCAGCCCTACCTTCTTCTCTGTTCACCTTACATTTTAAATGGTTTCCCAGGTACAGAATGTTTGACTCAGCACTCAGTTTGGCATCCCGCAGCGATAGTAGAGGAATGGAGAGTTGCCATGGAAGAGCTTTTCAACCCCTCTCTAAAGAGCTCTGCTAAATCCATTGACCTCTGCTGGACAAGGACTCTCTGTCTACACATATGTCCCTTCCTAGTCCTCTCTTATTCCAGGTAGAGCAGAAAAGAGAAGGGAGTCAAGAGGACAGTATGGTATCCAGGGAGAACTAGGAGGACAGGATGATGTATTTGGGAGGGTGGAACAGCTGTCCTGTTGGGTTAGAGAGCAGTAGAGCCTCAGAATTGTGGCCTCATAAAGAGAAAAGGCTGGCCCCTGACCCACTCAGACTGAGCACAGATATGGACTGACAAACATGCTGTACACACACACATACACACAGCCCCAGGCTCTGGCCTGTAGTGGATTGATTAAGTTACAGTAAAGTAAAGGAGGGGGTGGTAGGGATGTGTTTATGTTGTATGAGTGAGTTCCTGTTCTTGCCAGGACACTCTCATCTGCTCTCTTGCCACGTCCTGCTCACCATTTAATCTATCGCCCTGTTCTGGTGCTAGTGTCAAAGGTCACAGGGCTCCATGGGTGGTGAGGCAGATGAGAACTGCCAGCAAGCCTTACAGTATCCGATAAAGGCCACAGTGCTGTGTTTATGCTTTCTTTGCAGCCATTTCCTTTTACCTGGTGTGGGTACTCCAGCAGTGTCACACAGCCTTTAGTGCTAGACCTTTTTTTCCCTTTATTGTGTTAAAGAATGTGGTTTATTTGTGTATAAGTGTGAGAGAGGACATGCCAGCTTGCCTGTCTTGGCTGCTGACACTAAGTGCAGGACAGTGGTGCTGACTAGTGCTCCCCCAAGACGGCTCATTAGAAAAAGTCTGTCTAGAAGAATGGACAGTAAAGTTTCGAGAGGGCACATCCCCGTCCTGCTCCACTCTACTGTAAACAAGCTGCAAAGGATAGTTCTGTTTTCACCTGACACTCTCATATCTTATTAGGAACAAAGGATGCCCAGCTATGTGCACATCAACAGTCAACAGTCATAAAGAAAAGCTTTTATGAGTCACTCTACATATACAGATTGTTTTGTTTCATTAAATTAAAAGGAATCTTTTCACAAGCCTGTATAGATAATGCCTAATGTGGCTGATAGGTAATGTTCTATAATTATCTACACACAATTTAACATAAAGATCCACTATATTAGTTGGAGCTCCACCTTTAAAGTATGTGCTGCAGCTAAGTTTCTCCCAGCTAGAGATTCATTAGTTTTTGGCCTCTTGCTGTCTGTCTTCGTGTTTGCTGACTGCTTGTGGAAAAAGCCATTTAGCCCGTTGAATGTCAAGGTTAGTGTGCGCTGTCCTTGTCATCCGTCTCGGCGGCAGAAGGTCAGGGATAAGCTTTCCTCAAATGGGCAACGTCAAACAAAAGGGAGGCTGACTTAACTGGCCCAGAGAAAGAAGACCTTCTCTCTCAGTCGATAAACAATCCACTGGGCAAAGGCTCGCGGCAGCATTAACCCTTGCACTACTGTCCTTATGTTTGTGCATGTCAGAGACACAGAGAGAAAGGAGACAGTAGGGGAAGGATCATACCAAAAGAACAAAGACTATGTACACATACTCATGCACTTATATAATCCACTCACATCATTTACTCACCGTATAACCATTTGGCAAAGAAACAATTTAAAAAATAAAAAATAAAGCAAGAGGTTGTTTGTTAGTGGAGATATTTCATTCTATCAGTTCGATCAGGTAGACAGACGTGTGTCTGTGGCACCTCTAATCCAAACAGGCATGAAAATGTCATCTCCCGCATGGTCCAAGCCTCATCGCACTGCGAGCCTACTTTTGAATCCCATTCAGCCAAAGGCACTTCTGCAGCAGAAGAGTCTAATAACAGCCAAAATGGCTGATACATGCTGGACAAATATGCAATGCCTTTCTGTCCTGTCACACAGGGGATATCACACATCAGCACTGACCAAATGCAGTCTCATCCTCACACACACACACACACACACACACACACACACACACACACACACACACACACACACACACACTACACACAACCTCAGGTCTTTCACCCCCTTGGATCATCACATTTCCACATGAGCAGTGTCATTTAAAGTAATGAACGCTGAAGGGGGGGAAGCTACCAGGGTACTTCAAACACTCTCCCCTGTCTGTCTGTAACTGGGACGCGATTCTGCGCTTCTTTAATGTGGAGGGTAATTAAGGTGGGAAAGAGCCCACAGACATGTAGGACCATTCTGCAGTCCCCATTGCACTCTGCATATTTGCTTATTTATTTTTTTATGACCTGGAGCTAGAGTGACCATTAGAATAAATGGAAATGAGTTGCTCTGCTCTCTCACGGATAATGGGTAAAAAACAGATAGCGTCCTATTCTTGCCATGAATATGCTTGAATACGTTAGTTAAAAAATATATGCTTGTTGACCATTCAATCTGAAATGAATATCTCACAGAGAAGGAAACATAAAGTGATGGACAGGCAGAAAAAGGTGTAGGAAGAGGTTAGTATATTATTGTGACAATCTGTGACTGAATTTGTAATGATGATTGCATTTTCCCACCATGTGGTTGCTTTAGTGTTCTATGGCTAACTTGGCAGGAACTGGTTGCTGGGGGTGCTATTGACAGGCCGAAGCAGTGGGTATTGAGCTTGGGAGGATACCAAATATTTTATTATTATTATTATTATTATTATTATTATTATTATTATTATAAGCTGTAGTAATAGTTGTTGTAGTTGTAGTGGAAGTAGTTGTATAGTAGTAATATTAGTAGTGTTATCTGCTCATAGTGGTCTGTACTGGAATGGGATCCCATTTAGGGTGTACTTATAAGTGTTCCCAGTACAGGCTCCAGATCAGCAGATCAAAATGAAAGTGAGTAGTAGTTGAGTAGTAGTTTTTGCTGCAGTAGTAGCAGTAGCATTATTTATATTTCAAGGATTAGAGCTGTAATTAAGATGAGACCAGGTCAATCCCTGGTCTTATGAAAGACACGTTTGAATCTGAAAGCGAGATCAACTAGATGGTTCATTTGTGCATATAGGCTATGTTTTAAAGAAGAATTAAAAACATTGCAAGACTGCATTTGGATCCTTTAGTGTAGCAGTAGGACAAGTATATGTAACAATAAAGCATATCCTCCCATTAAGATAGCATTTTTAAAATAGCAAATATTTTAATCTAATTTAATCTAACATATTTACTTACTTATTTACTTATTTACTTATTTTGCAGATCTGTACTGCCAGTGGTGCTCCTGAGGCCATCAGTCCACACTGGTCTCAGTAATCTCTCCTATGTCACAGGCTTAGTCTCCCCATCTCTCTAATGGCATGTCAGTGTCCACCATGGCTGTAGTCATCTTAAACGGATGACTGCAATTCCAGCAGCGGTCACGTAGCAGTGTATTCCCAGTGTCACCTTGTCATTTGGAGACTGTTTGTGCAGTACTTCAGTAAAATCGAGAGACGTGTGCACTGTTCCCCATGAAAGATCTCGTTTTCCCCCTTCCACCACGAAGGTCTGAGCAAACACAACTCAGTCTCCTTCATTAGCCTTTCTCTTGCTTTCTGTCCAGACACTCCCTCTCCTCCCTTTCTCCTTCTTTTCTCTCTCCCACCCTCCCCTTAGCCCTTCACAAGGTTAATGTTTGCACAGATGAACTTAATTAAGTCTTTTTCAAATGACTTTGGCAGTTTGTGTGTTTTAGGTATTTAGGGAAGAGACAGGATTACTATGCTTGAAGACTGGGCCTAATGTGAAGCCCTGGGCCTTAGCTTCCTGTCTAAGCATAGAAGGAATTACTAAATATATTTTCTGTCAACTCTTAGCATAGCCATTGCTAAGATAGTTGTAAAATAATGGGCTATATTCAAATGAATGAGTGGTTATTTGGGTCTTTTGTTGAATGTTTTAAATGGCTGCCACCACAGCATGATTATGTGATAATAAAACTGGCAAAAGCTCAGCTTTTGTCAAGCAAACTGTCACACCAAAGTTACTTGTCAGCTGTAAGCCAGAGTCACCCACCAGTGGCCAACCATCACTACAAGTTTTTTCCTCTACTTCTGTTAATAGTTGAACACTGGGAGGGGACATTATTGGTTGGCTGTTCAGTAAGTTTTCAGTCAGTTAGCTAGTCAGAACATGGAAAGACAGGCCAAAGTGAGCAACTCAAATAATTATATTTTCAAAACAACAATTCAAGACACCACATTATTTCAAGCAATGAATTAATAAAACATAGCGAATAAAACATGATTGTATTCACAGAAAATGAATCAACAACAAATATATGTGCTGTAAAGGTAAAACAGAGAATTGAGAACTCAACAGAGCTGTGCAATAAAGTTTGACTAGTACGCTATAATAATTTATATTAATGCATGGTGTACTAATTTAACATTTTAGAATGAATACCTTACAGAATGTGCTAAATTGTTTTCACCATTCACTATTGCACTATGTAATTACAATTTGATTTAATTATAAAGAAAAGAAAAAAAAACCCAATGTGTTCACTTCTGGTACAGCAATAAAGAACACACTTCAAATAATATAAGAAGTTGAAATAATAATAGCGCTATAGAAATAAACTTGACTTGACTTGACTTCACCCAAAAGATGCAGCAGTTACGAAGGCATGATCATGCTGAATAAAAAGACTTCTATAACTGATTATAATACAATTCTCCAGGGCCTCTGACCATGAGATGACCTTTTTGTGGCATGTTGCGCTTCTTTTTCAAAATTAGCAAATAAATAAAGCTTGCCTTAATGGTGACAGAGCTGGCCTGTAGAAGAATCACATGAAGGGCCTGAATACTAGTCACAAGGCTGCTCACACGAGGCAGGACCTTGCCTCTTAGTGTCCCTTTGAAGAAATAAAGTTTAGTCTTTGGCCCGACTACAATTTTCTACATTTTTTTCTTGTCATGCTTTGCAGTTGATCTTTGACCTGCATGATGGAGAGCTTTAGGGCAGCAAGAGAAAGGTGTCGAGAGGGTGGCTTGTATAACTCCTCTTCACTGTAACCCAGTCCTGAGCTGCTCCTGAACTAACACACTTCTGACTGCTCAATAAGTTCTTATCACTGCCGTTGCCTTAGTGTGTTTCAGAATCACAGGCTGTTTTGTTGCCTTAATAAACTGCATTTTATGTGTCTTTTTCATTAAGGTAAATGGGATACAATTATCTTGGGTTTTATTTTATTCTTTTCTCTTTTGTCCACTGATTGTAAAATCACAGGCACCCGTATTTTGGCTGAAAAGGTTCGCTCGGTGGTAATTGTGTGTTATGATGGTTTTATGCTGATGGCTCTTGTTGTAATGAAAGTGTGCTGGTGAGGGGAGGTGGCTGAGCCGCTGGCCGTCTCTAATTGTTTGTTTGTGTTTATCGTTGCAGAAGTGAGAGAAGCCACAGGATGACACATGCCAGAAGAGGTTAAATGATCTGCCACTGGAACCGTGCATTAATTACAGCATCCAGGTGCTATTTTACACTTCCGCCCTCTTCCTCCCAAAGAATTGGCCAGGAATTTTTTTTTCAACGCACCCTCAGATATGGGTTGATTTATCTTTCTTCAGAAACTAAACAGCAATTCTTTTGTAATGTCTGTAGGCTGGGTCATCTATCATGGTTAGTTATTCATATCTGAAATAAAGGATGTGTCTGCTTTATTCTTTTTGTCACATGTCTACATCTGGGTGAAGACAGAAGGAGGAGAACTATTATGCACGGGGTGGGAGGGATGTCCCTTTAAAATGTCTGGAGGGAGAGAAAAGGAGAGTGAGGGACAGAGGGGAGGGAGTGGGTGGTTTTGGGGTGTGTGTGTGTCTGCGAGGGTGATAGATGAGGGCAGGATCCCCTCAGATCAAAGTAGACAGCAGACATGTCATGTTGCCCTCCATAATCAAACATCTCTACCTGCACGGGCTCTGTCCCACCACTGCATTCTGCTGTAAATCTCCTCCTTGTCACTTTCAAATTACAAAGATTTATTTGCATATGAACATGCCAAGTGCAAAAAAAGGTAAAGGAGCGAGAAGCGAGAAAAAAAGTCTCTTTATCTTTTTTTTCTGACCCAACATGGCAGACACTGTTGGTGTGAACTATATGCATATCCCTTTTGTGTAGAAGGAGAGTGGTGCTGGTGGCAGTCCCTGCAAAGGGAGAGAGAGAGTGTTAGCAACAATGGCACCGACAGCTCTTACAGCCCAATCTCATCTGTTCCAGCCTGTGCACTCCTCAAAAACCATTTAACTTTCATTAAACTGTGTTTGATATCAGCTGAAAGAGAGAAGCGCAGCTGACTTCACCGGTAACGCTCATCTGCTCTCATTCATGCCACTAAAGTTCGGTTTCTTTTTGTCTCTCTCTCTCTCTCTCTCTCTCTCTCTCTCTCTCTCTCTCTCTCTCTCTCTGTATTTTTCTTTCACTGGCTATCCTGTTCCCTGGCTTTTCTCTTCTTTTCTCTGTCAGTCCCAAGCTGGCTAAATAGGAGACCTTTGAAGCTGTAGTTGGTGCTCAAATTCCTCTATGGCTTTGTACCAGCGTCATAGTGTTGAAACAGTGATTCATGTACTGCTCATACAGCTTCCATTAATTTCATGTAATGTAGCTTTTATCTCTTTGCCTAGGAGAACTATCTCCAATCCTGTCTTCTTGCCCAGCATCTTGCTTGCAGACCCTTTATTAATTTTTTTTCCCCTCCATCACCCCCCTCTCATGTTTGCTCCCTTTCTTTCTTTAAGGCATGTGCGTATTCTGTATGCAGGCTTTTTCTATTAAAGATAACACAAACTTCAAACCCTAACTGGAAATAATGGAAAAAGCAGCGGCAGTGCCGGCTATAGCCTGCGGGTGAGACTTTTTTATTATTTCTTTATTTTTGTCCTTTGCACTGGCTCTTTGGAGCAACCAGGCAGATAATGCCTGTCAGCATTGCCAAAGACTGGATCATAGATGGAAACAGTTTGGTTGAGTAAGAGACCTGCTCTGTGGAGAGGGGATTCCTCATTGGTGCTGCATGCCCCCCGCTTGACTCATGACAACTTTGCTCTGATTGAGTATTTTGTTTTGCTCTGTCATATTAAAATTTCTTTATTTTCTCCTCTCTCTCTCTCTCTCTCTCTCTCTCTCTCTCTCTCTCTCTCTCAGGAAGGTGTCAGAAGGTGGCTCTCGCTTATGTTAGGCACACTGTCAATCTCCACTAAGATAAGACCCCTGCATGGAAATGTCAGGGTTCAAGTTTACAATTTAAAGTTTGAATGCAGAGTCATAGGTCACTATGACCTGCAATAAAAGTCAACACCATGACTACAGTAGCTGGATACTGTCTCTTAGGAGAGAACAAGAAAGAAGAAAAGAAAGAGGCTTTTACTTGTCACATATACACTAGAGCACAGTTGTTAGGAAGCTGCACTCAGAGTGCAGGGTCAGCCATGATACAGCAACCCTGGAGCAGAGAAGGTTAAGGGCCCTGCTTAAGGGCCCAGCAGTGGCAGCTTGGTGGTGGTGCGGCTCAAACCTTCCGATCAGTTATCAAGAGCCTTAACCATTGAGCTACCACTTCTCACAAGTATTGCATTTTTGAATCAATACTTTTTTAAACTGTAATTTTATGTTGACTATTTTGCACTGTGTGCAATCACATGACAGCTGATTTTGCACACATAGTAAAAAAAAATATATATATATTTTTTAATAACAGAACAGAATTTATCATGCACATAAAAATTTTCAGCTTTGTTTGCTTAGCTGCCAAAACACAGATCCAGTTTGTCAAACTGTTGGAGTATCCTTCCAGTTGGCTATTAGTTGTTTTACAGAATTGTTGACTAACCTTATCAATAAATGTTTGATATTTTCTCACTGACATACTGTTGTGCTTTTTTTAGTAACTTTTTAGTAAGAATTAAGTCAAGTCAAGTCAAGTTTATTTCTATAGTGCTTTTCACAACAGACATTGTCTCAAAGCAGCTTTACAGAATTTTAAGAGTTAAGGTGGACTGTGGCAAGGAAAAACTCCCTTCGAAGTGGAACCAGACTCAAAAGGGGAACCCATCCTAAATTGGAATTAAGAATTTTTTTTCTACCATTTCAGCCTGTTATTTGGCAGCTGGTAGCTGGTCAGACAGATTTCTCAACAGGTTTATTTACATTTTTAGAATAAGTAGTGCTAGGATTGAATGGTTAATCTGAAAAGTTAATTGCTTAAAACCTGTAAACATTTCTGAAATTGTCTTAAATCAGCCTCTAATGTGGCATAGATGTAGGTAAAACAAATAAGAATATTTGAAAGCATTTGCATAGCAAATTATAATAGTTCAGTTCTTTATGATTTAATTTGTAGAGAAAGAAGCATGTGCAGGTTTCTCACATGCGGGCTGTAACTACAGAACCGCAATGTAGCATGTCAGTCCTACTGTGTGTTCCCAATGTGATGTCTCACTAGGACACCTTGGTCCCAGCAGGCCATAAAATTCTAATAAGTAGAATGGTTTATTCTGTATATAATAATTCTGAAAAGTATATGGTCTATGTATGGAGTGTTCCCAATCTGCTTTCATCTAAAGCAAAATGTTTAAAAGCATTTGAATTTGTACAGTGATAACTGCCTGCAACAGCTCTGTACTACGTAAGACAAGGCAGCGGTAAAAAGTGAGCATATTGGTTGAGTTCCGTGCCAAGCATCGGCCCTCTCTCTCTCCGTCTCCCCCTCTCCCCAGCCTCTAGCACAGGCACACTGGTACTGCTCTCTCCCTGCAGGGGGCCTGGGAGCTGGGCTTGTCCTGACACCACTAACATATGTAAGGACACCTGAGCGGCGGCCTCCAGCCTCTTGCCACCAAGGGTTAATTTCCCTCCCAGCCGTGCACCAGCCAGGCCTGGCCAAGTTTCCTGTTGCCCACAGTGCAGCACAAGCTGTGTTTGGGAGCAGACAAGCAATATTAATCTTGTCCCTCTGTCAGATCACATATGTAAAACGTCCGCTGCCCTACATGTTCTTGTAGCTAAGTAGGCACTGAGAGGAAACGTCGAAAGGAAGGCTTTGCTGCAGTGATGAAACAGGATTATGAGACTTGTAGGGGAAAAGAAAACAAAAGAAGACTCTGCAGTGTCCCCTTTATCACTTCTCTGTAAGCCTCAATCTTTCTCTTGCCTTTTACATTTGAAGCTTGGAGGTTTACCATGCTAGGAAAGGTCAGGTTGATGATTTATTAAACATTTATTGAGGCTTTACGTGTGAGTCCTGTCATGAGCCATAATTTCTTTTGGTCACCAATCTGGCAAAGGACCAAGGTCCAATCAGAGTTGAGAAAATATAGCCAATTCTATATTTAACACCAGGACAGCACAGAAACAGAATAGTCTTTTATCAACAAACACATTCTTAGTTGTAATGGCCAATTGTACTATATAATTTGATGATAAGAGCTTAGCTTCATGTTTACTGCTGTTCCACAAAAAAAAAAAAAAATGTCACTTATGCAACGTGGCTGTACCATTAAACTGTGAGTATCAGAGTGCTTTGCACTTAGCACTAAATCTTTATTAATAGTAGATGTCCTTGTGCTGTTAAATAGCCCAAAATATGAGGGAACATCCTTATTAAATCTGTCTTGCAAACCTTGAAAAGACTGAAGGAAGTTGATTTCTGTCTTATTGAAAAAAATACTGAATTTCTATTTTTGAAATTGTATGGATGAGTATGTCTTAAAGCAAAGGTTTATTCATGCTTTTCCCACCAATACATTGACATCACAAGGTCTTGACTGCGACTATTATTTGTTTTATGTAAAGTTGAAATATTTAGATCTCGAGTGCAACAGTTGCGTTTAAATATGAACTATGGATGTCTCTTTCAGGCAATCAGTGTTCGCCTGTGGCATGTGTATGAAAAAGTTTAATGCCTCATCATTCATATATTTAAAGCACTTTTCAACAAGTGAAGCACTTTCAACAAGAACTACCTGTAATGTATTTAATGCAAAAAAAATACAAAATTCCAAACAGTGAAAACTAAGTTAATCACTTATAAACTCTGTCCTTTCATTCCAGCGGATGCTATACAGTCATATCCTAGAAGAACAACCTGGGAGAAAGTCTAACTAACACAAACAGCACTATTTCAGAAACAACAATGAGTGACATGAGGTTTTCATTGCAGATTAAAAATCAATGATCTTTTTCAACTTTTAACAGCTAAGGCAAAAAGAAATGGCCTTCAAAACAACCATTTGATTAACCTGGATGATTTCATGTGCTGATAGCGCTCATGGTGAGCAAATCATTATTAGATCTCATTTTCTGCACAGAGAAAACCAGTCAAGCTTAGCTTTACACTATGCCCCTGTGCATTGGAATTCTATCTTTCACTTAAACAGGAATAAGGATGAGAAGCTAAATAGTGTGAAAAGCGTATGGTAGCGTCCAGCGATAAACGAGAGGGGGACTGCTTTTCTGTTTACTGCAATAGTCAGAGCAAAGTGTCCACTGTGCCAATGCAAACTCTTAGCAGTATATGCAAGGGTAAATATGTGTGGGTGTGTAGGTGTGTAAATTGCAGAGACGGAATGACAATATAAAGCTCCTGCAGAATAGACCTGTGAGTAATGGATCCACTGTGTGCAATCCCTATATACTCTCATCACTCCTCTTCCTCTGCAGCCAAGGTCACTTACAAGCCAGTCCTGTACATCTCTTTTTCTATCTCTCTTTCTTGTTCTCTCTATGATCACATTGCTCTTTCACCTTTCAGTAGGATCATTGCACATGTGTATCTCAGAGCCTCTGCTGGGAGCTCTTTCTACAGAGGACAAAGTTGATGTGGCCCTACTGTCACACTGTCAGTAACCAGTCTCGTGCAGTAGTAAGCTTCTATACCATATTTAACAGCTTTCACCACATAAAAGCCTTCAAGTGTCTATGCTGACATATGGACTCTAAAAAAAAATGGTACCCTCTGGATTGATTTCCTAGGGTGGAAATTGGACATAACAGTTATCTGAAGTGGTCTGAGCTATTTTTTTTAAGTAGAAAAAAATATAATGGCAGACTATATCCAGTAAGAAAAGTAAAGAACTACTACAACCTGTATGCTTTAGAAGCCTTAGAAAAGAAAAAATCTCTTTTTGTACTGACGTTTGGTGCAAATCTTTGGTGCAAATATTAGAAAAAGAAATGATTTTGCTCATCAGACTCAACAATGACCACAGTGTCACATATACATGTCAGATATGCCGGGTGCTTTAGTGTGTTATGCCTTATCTCTGCTGTTTCACCTGAGAGGGAGACAGTGGATTTGGTACTGGACTGACGATGGCCAAATTAAAGCTACTATTCATAGCACAGGAGCCAACAGCATGGAGAAAAGGAGTGACAGAATGAAAAGAGACAGAAATCCCTAGCAGTCACTGAAAGACTGTGTGTCGTAGGAAGCAGTGATTAGAGGCCGTAATGGAAAACAATATAGCTTTATACAGAGTCGGATATAGACAGATAGAGAGAAAAATCAGGAAAAAAAAAGAAAGATTTTTGGGGTCTGTGTAAGTCGACAGCCAAAGTGTCATTCTTATCTTCTGCAGTGATCACACACTGTACTTTGTTCTCTCTGAGCAGTCCTTTTCCCAATCCCAAATGATAGAAGTGTCCAGCAGCAATAAAGCAGCCTGTAGTGGAAAAAAAGTCATACTTTCATTCTAAGTATTAATCAAATTGAAGTCTTTCAGAAATGGCATTTCACCTTGAGAGATGTACGGCTTCCCTGTCATTATAGTATGGGCTAGGGCTCATGATGGCCTTTGCATAGTGACAAAGGATTTGATTAAGCCTGGTGACTCAACACACTTGTAAGCAAAAAAAAAAAAAAGTAAAATAATAATAATATATATATATATATATATATCAGAATTGTGCTAATTAATTTTATTAGATTTTATATATATATATATATATATATATATATATATATATATATATATATATATATATATATATATATTAGAATTGTGCTAATGTATGAAAAGAATCTTAAAATTGTACAAAATACAAGACTGTTGTGGATAATGTCTCATACAACAGTGAAAGAAACAAAATAGTGGGAAAAAATTGAAAAGTAATCAGATGCTACCACAGAATCTTCCATAGTGATTTTTTTTAATATGAAGTACACACCCCTTGCCAGGCACTAAGGAGTGGAGTACCATTTTATTTCTGAATCACTCTGAATGACATACTACAAAGGTTGGGTGTGCTGCTGCCCTTTCCATCTTAAATGGTACGTTGGCATTTAACTTTACTCATGTCAGCAGAACTTCACTTACAAGTTATGGCTTAATGTATGTGTATTTGTTCACAGTTGTAGCTGCTTTCCTCAGTCAAGAATGGGAACGTATTTAACATCCAAAAGGGGAAAAAAAGCACACACAGAACTTGTACATTAATACATAAGAACATAAGAAGAGGTCAGTAGTTATACCTTAAGCGAAGTCTAATAGAATCTGAAATTAACAGATTCCGATAAAAAAAAACAGCCACATGAATTGGTGTGAAGTGTAATCTGGTTTCCTGTGGAAGTTGATTGTTTTCCTATAAATAACATGTACAAAGTTATTTATTTATTTATTTATTTTAATTTATTTGTTTGTTTGTTTGTTTGTTTATTATTCACAGCCATTTAGAAAGATTATGTTGTCAATGCTGAAGATTGTCCTAGGCCAGAAACAGCTTTACTAACACCTGATACAAAGTGCTGAATGGATAAATGACAGATGAATAAATACAAAAACAAACAAATAAAAAAAATAAATAATTAGCCTCAAAAAATCTTGTTGGAAGCTTCAGCATATAATTTTTTTTTTTAACTGATTATCCTTGGATTGTGCAGAACATTCCCCTATTCACATCCTTATGAATGAGCTCTAAATTAAATATAGAAATATAGAATGTATAATATATAATGAGGGGATTGGTGAAAACCTGTGATTTGCCTGGAGGAGTCACGCTGTTATATAAACTAATCACACCTTCTGGTCATCAGATTTTAAATTGTGTTAATGCACGATTAACATCACTTTTATATCATGCCGCTTGTCAGCGTGGCAGGTTATGAGTCACTGCTTTTCAAAAGTACATGTGGTGGCTGAATGTGGTCATCACTAGCTCTTTATCTTTGTATTAAATTTAATGAATTTGTGCTCTGATTAGCTCTGATCTAGTATTTCTCCACCATATAGAGGTCTGTGTAATAGAACGCTTTATGCTAATTTGCCTGGATCATGAGCACCTATTTTTTGAAGAGTACCACTAGTGGTTTTTGTAAGGCTATAAGGCCTGCTATAGTAGTCTGATCCAAGTGCCATTTTATATGCAAAAACACTTTTTATTGTTGAATTTTGTGCCTGTTCATACCTCGTGATCGATTGCCTAAAGGACTTCACTTTCTTTGAATGTTGTGTGCCTGGCTGAATGTGTCTCCTCTTGCTAGTATTACCCTGACTGGTATGTTTCCATTTCTTAGTCCATTGTTACTCTTGTGTGTTAATAAAGAAACCTCACATTTATTGACTGGCTTGTCACTGGCCCTTAAAAGTAACTATTGGTTTTGCATTACGATGAGATTGAGGTAGCGGATTCCATACATTTCATTTTAAGGGCCCAACAGAGGCTTATGTTGGCTGGCCAATTTTCCATGCTAGACAATAACCTCTAAGGAAATGTACCTTCTAGATGAATTTTGGATATATATTCAGTATCCAACAAAGAATTGGCTGTTGTTTTAGCTAGATAATTTATTATATACAGCTGACAATACTGACGCATAGATTGAATATTGAAAAATTGTTTATTTTATCTCGGCTGTAGTCAAAATTATTTTGCATTTTTATAGGTCAAGTGTGGGTATTGCGGTTTTTAGCTGGCACAGAGCCTATCACAAATCCTCATTTAAAGTAAGTACCTAAGAGGCTCGGCCAGACATGCGCTGTCCTGTCTTTCATTAACTGTCCCAAAAATGTTCTCTGCTTTCACCTAGGCATTTGAGACAGCCAAGTTTGAATAAGATCCAGAATCTCTGGTATGGTTTTCGGTAATAACAGAGATGTTGTGATAATTATTGTAATTTTCTTTGATTTAAAAAGCTGTCAAAGTTTTAATTGAGCAGACAGATTTAGTTGTTTTGGACAGAGTTTACGAAGAGTTTTTTGTTTTTGTTGAACATTTATGCCAAATCCTTGTCCAGTAGTCCATTAAATTGAAACGTAGTATTTAGCATGTGGATGTTAATGTCTGTTTCACTGCTTCTGTTTTGCACAGTATCCTTTTGTAACTTTACTAAGTGCAAAGAATGCATTGAGACGTTCATACAAACATCTGAACACAGTATACCCCTCCCATCATAATATACATTCAGCTGTCTACTGTATAACCCTATGCTGCTCTCTCAGGGGGCAACATTCTGACTGTAGCCTTGAAATATTTCTATGCGGAATGGCACTCCATCAGTAAAATAAGCTAGTTAGCATGTATTCCTTATCATCGACAATTTCTAATGCCGTCTGTTTTCAATGAGAGAAGCTGTAGCACATTACAATGCCATCAAAGCCTCGTTTTCTGGCCTCGTCCACAAAAACAAGGGAAATTGAGTCGCGTTGGTTCCAATCAGGATGTCAGATGAGATGTGTGCCTTTTGACATCTTACAATGGCACAAACAATTACTTCCCCTCTATTTACATTTTCAGGCATTTTTCCAATGAATTTATGAATGCAGATGTGATAGGTTTCCATTTCCTTAGGCATAAGTAGATGGGCTGTTTTGGCAGTAGAGAATGGTGCAGTGTGACGTAGCAGTGCAGGTAAGGCTATAATCCCTGATGAGCTGGGCATTGCGAGTGGCTTTATGGCCCTTGTGGGCTCAGGTTGTCAGAAATGAGAGGGTGCTTGCCGAGGCAAGGCCAATCTCTTACCCTGAATGATAGACTAAAATATAACCACACAGTCTATCCATTATGCTCATACAAAAATATGGCAGAATATATTATGGCTGGAGGCATTTAGTTAATATCTGCTTTTAGAGTCTGTGATGTGAATGTTGGTCTGAGGAAGCATATTACTACTGCCACTCTTAGGTTTTTATTACTTTGAAACAAAGTAAACCTACAGTTTATAGACTGGGGTGTTTGACATAAATGTTTGTTTTGAGTTATTTTTTTCTTGCATTGTTCAACTATGGATCATTGCATCAGATAAATGGTTGTATATGCCTTTAATAATAAGAAGGTCAGTTTTTCATTAATCTTTTTAATATTTTTGTGTACTATCAAATGATTTGTTGAGAGCTCCCTTTATATGTAAAGGGTCCAACACTCAAAGCACATGTAAACAGTGAACTAGTAAAATGATACTCCTTTGCCAGCAGTGTATCTGGAAACACTTATCAAGGAAAATATAACAGGGCCTTACATTTGGGAATGTAAAGTTTGTGGGTTTTTAATTTTCCAGTTTTTGACATTTGGCAAAGTGTAGGTAGTCCTATTACATTTACCTATGATTTTGAACACATATTATAAAAGAGAAAAACAAGAAGGCCGTAACAGTTTGGATACAATATGGCATCACCTTATCGCTGTAGAACAGTAGGCTGAGTTAAGTACAAGTGGTAAGTTTACTGAAGGCCTGAGGGCTATGTGGATATGGAGGATCACTCTCATTTTATTTCTCAGTGAGAAATGTTTCCCCCTCCTTGCACAGACAACAGACTATGAAAGCTCTCTTAGTCCATCCAAGTAAGAAATATGTGGTGCACTTCAACACATAAGAAAGCGCATGTGTGTGTGTGTGTGTGTGTGTGTGTGTGTGTGTGTGTGTGTGGGTGGGTGTGTGTGTACACTCATATAATAGCTGACTCCTGCCCTAACCATCATTTTTCCCTCTTTTTGACAGTTATTGCCTCTGTTGTTAACTCTTTGTGTTTGTGCTAAAACAAAGCCCAAAATAATGAGAATTATTATTTAATTCATTCATTGTCAGAAACTGATTGATCTTGCTCTGGGTGATGGTGGATCATTGGGAGCATGCGGAAAAACATCATTGATGGGCCCCACAGATCATCGCAGGCTACCATTCACACACTCATTCACATCTAGGGGTAATTTAGTCTCATCAATCTACAGACTGTCATGTTCTTGGATGAAAACCAGAAAACACTGAGGAAACCCATGTGGACAAGGGCTCAACTCTACACAGATATTAACCTGAGCTCAGTACTTAACCAGGGGTCATGGACCTGCTGCGCTATTGCTCAGGCACACAAATGGATTTATTTAGTGTTATTTGAACTATTGCCATGTGATTCTTCTTTCATATTAGTCACCCACTGTATGATGCATTAACAAGCCAGCCATGCTATTCACAAAGAAAACTTAATTTTGATAAATATTTAAATGAAAGTGCCTTCCTATTCAAACTATATTTGTTAATTAAAATTCTCTCTTTTTAGTGTTTTTTTAATGTACACCATAAATGACATGGAAACAAACAAAGGAAGTATATAACCTCTTCAAAAAAGACAGAAAGAGAGAGCTGAAGGTGGCAGGGAAGTTAAACAGGGAAAAGGTTAGTTGGGTGGCCTTTATAGATCTGAGTGTCTGTGCAGGGGATCAGCAGGCACTGGCTGATGAACTTCACTTTCTATTAGCAGCTATCGTGAGGATGTTCTTTCGCTGCTGATCAATAAGTTGAAGGACAAGCGTGTCAGAAAAATGGAGGACCCTTCTCATTCTTGGCAGGGCAGGGTGAGAGAGGGTGAGCTGCTGAGTGCCAGCAAGCCTGCTTTTCTCTTGAGGCACTTTGACTGAAGGAGCCATTTGTGGCTGGGGATGATGTGAGGATCTGTGGAGGGCATCACTACGGTACTGCTCACATCAGCAGCATGTCCATTACCAGCCTCAATGAGTGTGAGATATGGCAAATATTCTTATTGTGATACTGGGGAGGACTATTATACAAACAGAAGTTTTTATTATGGGTTTACAGCCAAGTGATATATAAAAAAAGGATAATCTAAAAATTAAGGGCTAAATTTAAGTTTCTCATCAACTGATATAGCAGATACACATCATTTGCATAATTTGTCAATTTGAATGAAAGCCGTAGAATACTTGCAGCCATATAGTTGATGCTTGTTCGTTACAGCACTTAATTATTGAAGAATGTGGCCTCATCTATTCTTCATTTGCATATAATACAGCATAGAAAGTCAATAAAATGCAACAGTTCATAAATACTTAAACAGGTACAAAATAAATGGGAGAGTTTAAGTTTTCTTGATAAATAGTTTTGTTAAAAAATAAATGTAAAGATAAAGAAAAAATAACTTTACTCTTATTAAAGTTTCTATTTCTGGAATATTTTTATATGAGATTAAGCTAATTCATTACAAAACCATTTTAAATATTTTTATATTACAAAGGGTGCCAATAATTTTGGAAGTACTGAAAAACATCTTGAAAAACGAAAAGCTGTGACTGGATAATATGCTGACTCCTGAAATAACAAAATCTAAGTAAGCACTCAACATACACATATTAAACATAAAGTAGCTCACAGCTATTTATATTTGCATAAGATGCTGTGCTAATACTCTGTTTCTTGTTGTCTGGATCTCTAGCGCTCGTGTCTCTTTCTCCGCACTCTATACAAACTCATTACTTACTGTCGGTTACGAGCTCTCTTTAACATTGTCCATCTATTTATCCGGGTCTGCTGTTCACTAAACTGGCTCAGCTCAGGAGAACAAACAGCATGCTAAAGGGAGCAGATTAGCCCATCACACTCTGATTCAGTGACAGGCTCTGTACACTGGGGGCTGACAATTTACCCAGAGTCTTGGCACTTTCTCCATTCTAGACTGCCGAATTAAGCACTTCCTTTCCTTGTCCTCTCAAAAAAAAAAAAAAAAAAAACCTTACAGCTCAGGGTTGAATATGAAATTAGCATACCGATGTTGAAAGGTAGCACGGGATAATTTGCTGCTGAAAGGTCTGTAATAGGTGCACTTTACGCTCAGCAACTGATTCCTCGTATTAAAACTCTCTCTCTCTCTCTGTCTTTTTTCTCTCTCTGGATTAACAGCAGGTTTAGACATGACCGGATGATTTTCCTTCCTTTCGTATGAGGCTTTAAATTAAAATCACAACAACGCTCATTTCCATAATGCATTCTAATGGATCAGGGTGAAAGGTTGTGGTTTTAGTCAACACAGCGGCCTGTCCATTATGTTTATACCTGTTGTAAACTGTAGAAATAAAATGAACATAATTAGCAGTTTCAGCTATGATCTCATTTGTCTGTGGACTCCCCCGTTTTTTACACCAGCCTTTGACCTTATGTTTTATTTTTTTACAAGCTGTGAGTGGGGCACAAACATGCATTTGTACATGCACCAACATGCATCATGTACAATGTCCAGTGTCACCTGTTAAGAGATGTACACCAAGCAAGCCAATTAAACACAGATTAGATGTGGGATCGTTTAAAGAAAATCCATTCAGACACATGAAGGCTGTCACAGAGCTTTCAGGGGGTTTTCTTAATGAGCTAGACCTAATGAAATGATTTCTGATGTAGTGCACGATATCACTATAGTTGAGAGGACAATGGAGATCCTGTGTCATTTATTATTCCGTTATTTTAGAATAATAAAAAAGCAGAGAGCAGTCATTGAAAACTTTTAGAAATTTCCAAGATGATTTAAATCAATTGTACATTTGTAGCTATACATTATATTATATTTTAATCATTCATCATTCATTTATCTTTGGTAACTGCTTTAACCCACTCAGGGATGCTGTGGATTTAGAACGTGTTGTGGAAATATTGGAATCAAAGCAGGAACACACATACCACAGGAACACACATACCGTCACACCTTGAGTGTGCAATACAATTATGTTATTTGTCATTTATGCACATGCTTCCTGTTTCCTTCTGCTCCTTCCATTCTTTTTGTTCGTTTTGACCCAGAATAATAAACTTCTGTGCCACTTGTGGTCTGTGCTAAACTGATTTTCATTTTAATTAATACTCAAGCACACCACAAGTGCTCTCAATGGCCTCCATTACAGGTCTTATAAATATGCCTATAGAGAAAATGCAGATATCCAAAGCCACATATAGTGGCCAAGGTTCTCAGTGGACACGCATGCAGGTAAAGTTCAAATGTGCAAACACACCCACACACATATAGTAACTGCATACGAGTGCAGGTTTGTGCTTGAAAGTCGTCACATATTATTTCGACTGATGCCTTTCTTTAATTGCACCAGCGAACACTGTTCTTTCTAATAAAGCCTGGCTTGGGCACTGCTCCAGATGGAGGTTAAGGGGCAGAGAGGAGTGGAGATACTGAGTGGTTTTAGACACTGCCTGCACCTTTATCAACAGCCAGTAGAAAGCTGGCTCTTAGTCAGCTTGGCTGTGGTCTACACTTTGGTTTTCTGTGTATGTGTGTGCTTCTGTTTGTATCCCTGCTGCCCATTTCCTGTGAAACCCAATCTAGGGCTTAAGGCTCTCCTCTGCCCGGATGTTTGCTCTGCTTTTTAGTATTTGTCTGCCATTAAAGCTCTTTCTACTCATTTGGACACACTCACACTGAACCTACTCAAACCTACTGTAGCTCTTCTAGTGGCAGCCAGTGACTGGGAGTGCACTCCAGATGCACCTACATGCTGTTTTTACTGTAGCCAAACTTCTTGGTAAAATTAACACAGTATGGGCACCGAAAGAAAAGCAGACATGCATAAATGGATTTATCAAGTGCACACATACAGACCAGAACACAAAGTAAATATGCCATGTTTAAATTTTTTATATTCATGACATAATGCACAAACACAATGAATGAAATGCATGATTATTAGATGAATTTCATTTTTTTTAAATAAATAATTACCTCAGAATAAGTGTCCTACTCTAATCACTATATAACTTGTGACCCTATCACTATATACCAAGTGTCTTACACTGTATAATAATTACAGAAGAGCAATAACTTATCTTAACTTTCTTAATTTTTTTTATTGATTTTCATAGATATTTTATTAATGGTGCAGCCACACAAACCTAAATAATCTTGACATTGTCCTAGGCTGTCCTTCCCTCTAACCCCATCTGAGCCTCATTCTCACCCACTGCCCCTTTTCCTACACCCCTCTCTCCTCTGCAAGACCTCATTTCCTTCATCAGTCCCTACAGTCTCTCTCACGCTTTACAGAGAGGGCCAGGAATTCTCCTTCATTGTTTTACACAAAGAACGGTGGCTATTGATTGGTTCCCCTTTTAAATATGGGCACTCTTCATGCTCAATTCATCCAAATTAAATTGGTCACAACCCACCTGGTGTTACTCTGTCCTCGGTGTGTCTGACAGAGCATTCAAAGGCACTCCAGCCCAACTTCACTGACCTCTGCTGACCTCCAGTCTTGGTGATCTTGAGCTATTGTGGCTCATTCTACAAAAGAGGGCATCTCAAATAGAATGCCCTCAGCTTTCTTAAAGGGTCACCTTTAAGACCACTAGCAGAGTCTTCTTTCTCCCAGCCCATGCCTCCGCCTGCTGCCAGCCAGGCTTTTAATTACCATCCTCCTCTCTTTCTCCCCTTTCTCCTCCTCTTCCGGAGCATGCCTCTTGTCTTTTTGGACCCAGTCTTGCCATGTCAGAGAGTCCTAATGTGCCTGCATCTTCAGCTACAGCCATAATGCTGCACTCACCAATGTTTATTAGCCAGATCCATTTGCCACAAGTCCCCCTCCCTTGCCTCTCTCACTCTGCCTCTCTCCATCCACCTCTCTCCTTTGTGCTGCCATATGAATGCACTTTGATGGTTGATAATTATGCCTGTCCTTTTGACATGAGGATCCACGGTCTGCCCTTGTTAAGCCAGTAATTAGCCTGTCCTCCTTATTTATTGAGAAAGTACAAATTATCCCTTCTAGTGGGCACTGGCCATTCCCCACTATCTCCTGCACTCTTACTGTCTCTTTCTCTCTCTCTCTCTCTCTCTCTCTCTCTCTCTCTCTCCATTCTCCTTGTATCCCTCAGCACTTTTGATAGGCTGAAAGCAGCTGCACTAAAGCAAGATAAAGCTCCACCATCAAGATGATGAACAGTGTGGATGAAGGGGCTTCGCGCTGAGCACAAAGGCCGGAGCAGAGAGGCTGAAGCAGCGGCGAGGACAGCTGAAGAATGCCATTGCGGGCAAGGATGAATAGCTCTCATTTGTGAATATACAGATCTGCATGGTGAGGACAAGAGAGATAGAGTGAGGGATGGGGAGGGTGAGAGATGGGGTGAGAGAAGCAAGATATGAAATAGAGGCAGATTTTTTTTAAAAAGGTTAAAACTTAGACAAGTGTCAGAATGGACAAAAGTATCTACAACCCATAGTATATAAGTGTGGAAAGCATGGGGATTAATGATTAAAGTTGTAATATGAACTTACTGTAAGAGCATGCATGATTTTGGGAAACTGGCTTAAAATAAAAGGTCTCATTTTATCCAAAAAGCTTAAAGAGCTTAAAGAGTAATGAAATATCAGGCCTGTTACATTGGACTAACAATATGTTCCGGGTTTGCCTTGCTAAGTTTTTTTGTGATGTCCCATGACATGTTAGTAATCAGCATAGATGCTCCAGATATGCATTGATCTTCATCTGACCAAGAGATGGTCAACCTTCCCCTTATTTTTACATCAGCACTGTACACCTGATCATCATCCATTAAGTAATCCTCTGGACATTGTTTACCATTTAGAAACACCTTTGGCAGACCTGTATATTTATTTATTTGCATGTCCTGTCCTGTTTTTATCTTCTTCAGGTTTTCTCTTGCTGTCTCCTTTTTAAAGATGTCTGGAATATTAAGCCGTGACCCCCCGCTGCCCTCTCCCACCATCTCACGCTAAAAGCACAGTGTCCTTTTGAGCCACAACAAAACCCTTTTGCTCCAGTGTTGCAGGAGTGCTTCATTCAGAAGAGACCCCCCCACCACCCCCACTTCAGCCCTGTGCCCTAAAGAGCCTCCCGATTAATAGAGATGTAAATAAGTTCAGACAGTTGCCAGACCTTTGTCTACAGCTTACATTTGAGAGGCATCACATGGATCTCTGTTTGTCAGTGTCTCTTGTTTTGTGAGATTTCTTACCATGTCTGGGCAGAGATTTTTAATCCGTGTGGGTCAGTGTTTATGGAAAACAGCCTCCTCTGGCCAAATAAGGGTTGCATGCACACACACACACACACACACACACACACACACACACACACACACATATATATATATATATATATATATATATATATATATATATATATATATATATATATATATATACACACACACACACTGTATGATTTGTTATGATATCACCTTATCACTTGTGTGACAATCATTTCTGTGTTGTTACGGACAAGCTCACAGCTGAAAGCCCAGGCAAAAAAAAAGCAAAAGTTCTGAGGTCACAATAAAAAAAAACGCATTAGTAATAACCAATAATTAACACTAATCCCATGGGCTGCTTTATGGACATAATTTCAAATGCAAAAAAAAAAAAAAAACATAATAAACTGCCATCATTCCCAGGTGCTAAGTGGTTATAAAATCGGGATTCCAAGCACTAAATGGTTAAATATGCTTAATCATTTCAGCTTCATTACCAATCCCTATTATATCAGATTATGTGATGCAGAGCTGCAATTTCCAAGTAATTGTATCCACTGAACATACCGGCCCAGCCGATTTGGAAGATGTGAGATGATTTCAAAACACAAGTTATGGATATGGCCAAAGTGGAGGGCTATTGCATCGCTCCCAACCAGCTTCCCTCCTGTGCCCTCATTTTAAATGCCATCCTTCCCACAATCAGTCACATCCACTCTGGTCTGTCCCAAAGTGAGATTTGGTTTGGTTGCAGATGTCATCACAGAAATCATGATGGTTAAAATTAGCATTATGTATTATACTGCATCAAAGATTTGTATTGCTAGGCTTGTATTTAATTTGTTTTCTATTTGCAGGATTTCAGTTACACTTATTATATTGTTTACAATATTTATTGCTGTTTCACACACATATTAAACATATTGGCCTGTCTTCTTCATAAATTCATAATTTTTTATAGAATAACCATTATGGCTTTATAATGCTAAACCTATAACATCTTAATAACACTTTTTGGTAAAAAATAAAAAAAAATACCAGGTTCGTTTTAGTGTGTGAGAGAAAGCTGCATTCAAATTATTACTGTTATTAATAGCTGCAAGATTTCACATCAGGATAATTATTTATCTATAATAAGGTCCTGGTGTTTGCTGAGTTTAGCACCTTGTCCTGTCAGTACCTCAAGAAAACTTAAACACTTTGTTTTTGTCTTTATCACTAGGTGAATTGGTCAGAATGACAGCTACTCCATAGCTGTTGATGCCATAATGTGTCACCAGGGCAGTTTTTCTCACTAACACCTACTCTCTGTGCCCCCTGTGAACATGTGCTATTTCCACGGGTACTGCATACTCTTCACACCTGAAAATGCAGCAGAGACACCAACTCTCTTCCAATTAGCATCTCACTCCCATAAGAGGCTTTACACACACACACACACACACACACACACACACACACACACACACACACACACACACACACACACACACAGAGTGATACAGACATGCAAACCTTCACAAAAATCTTAAAATATATGTAAGATTTAAAACTTTGGAGAATTTGTTTAGCAAATTTTACTTAGCCAGAGTTTATTCTAAACTACATTCCAGTTCCATTCATTCATTCTTTTATTAATTCATCCATTATTTCATTTATTTATTCATTTTTTCCTTTATCATTGTCAGTACCTACTTATCCCAGACAGGGTCACTGTGAATGTTGAGTTTGTCCTACACACAGCCAATCCACTAGTAGCAAACCTGATATGATCATTCATAACCTGGCATTTCAGTTTATAAGGCAAGGATCTGATATTTGATATGACATGGCTATATTATCTATATCTATATCTATATCTATATCTATATCTATATCTATATCTATATTTGATGTGACATGGCTGACGTCAGTAGCTTCTGACTGCTCGTGGACAAAAGTTGTTCTGAATCTGAGGTATGCCTACAGTTAATTAATCACTGATGATGATGATGATGATGATGATGATGATGATGATGATGATGTAAATAAGTAAATTTTACATCAAATTGACTTTCCCCTATTCAGTTATTTACAAAAAACTAAATAATATTTAAACACCATTGTTTTTGTCCTACTGCCGATAATATTACATATACCCAAACTAACATTTTTTTGTTGTCATTTTGTTGTTATATTCCAGCAACTGTTATTTTTTTGAAAATTGGGAAGAAATCGGAGAATCCATAGGCAACCCACACAGACATGGAGAAAGCATGCAAAACTTCAAACCGAGAGTAAGTCAGAACCCAAGGTCAGCATCAAACTGAGGATGCTGGAGCTATGAGGTAGGAATGCTCTAATGCACATACAGTAAAAATATATTGAGATTGTGAGAATTTTGGAACCGTTACAGAGACAAATACTATATAAATATCCTTTTTTTGTTGTTTCTTTACAATGTGCCATGTTTATATACACCTTTGGAAGCATTTGGAAGGACAGAGCTACAAACACATAATACACATTAACATACCAACAAATTAAACTGTAAATGTGTTGCAAATGAATGCATGCTAAGTATATGTTTGTGTTCTGGAAATTTGCAGAAATGTAGATTTTTCATATCTAAGCCTTCTGCCATTACGGCCAGACTGTTTACCTTCATATCCTTCATTTGCATGCTTAATTCCTCTCACAGGTCACCAGAGATGAGCCTGTCCAAGACAGGTCAAGTGTAATATAAATATTCAATCAAATAAAAACACAAAAACAGCTGGCTTTTTCACTCTATAAGATTTCATAAAGTAAAAGCATAATGCACTTGGCACTAAAACAGTAACAGTGCTTGCTTAATTGTGAATGTCTCACTGCACAGTTTTTCTGGAGGCCATGGAAACATCTCACTGTGAATGTGTGCATGTGTGCATATGTGTGCGTGTGTGTGTGTGTGTGTGTCTGTGTCTGTGTGTCTGTGTGTGATTGTGGATCTGTTTCAGAAAGAAAGCGTGGCTTGAGCTTGGAATATGAGGGACTATGCTAGGCCGGACCAAAATGTAATTAATGAGCAAGTTTCTCATGATTAACTTTTATTAAGCTATACTCCGGAGCCCAGAGCTGTCAGGTAATGGGTGAGAGCCGGAGAGTGGGACGGAAAAAACACATGCACTCCCACTGCTCAAGACAACTCGTAAAGCATCGCTGCACTCGTACAGCCGTGCCTCCTCACACAGTAATTAATGCCAGGTTACCTGGACTATATAAATCTGCTAATATTACATGTTCTTTTTTCACATCAACATGTTGTCCAAGTCAATGCAAATTTTGTGCAATTACTTATAAATTGCGGAAAAAACAGATCAGGTCTCGTGACTTTTAAAAGGCCTTTACAGTATTCCGAAAAAACGTCTAATAAGTGTTGCTCAAAACTTTAAAGAAGTTTTATATGTGTATGTGTGTGTGTGTGTGTATGTGTTTATGTGTGTGTGTGTGTTTTCACAGACAAGATCACAGCTGGACGACAGAAGGCCCTGAAGGTGTTCCTGACCTGGGAAAAGAGGGAAAACTGAGGCTTTTAGTGACGGAGGTTGAATCAAATTTCAAAATTGAGGCTTATGAAATAATGAAATAAAATCCCTCCAGCAAATGCTTGGTGGTGCCTGCAGCTGACGAGCTTAAGCATGTGGCATCAGGCGGGCATTGTCTTTATAAGATGGCGCCTCATAAAATGGCATTAGTCGCTAGCATGAGGGCTTGAGGCTTCATCCTGGCGGGTTTAGGCCCAGCATGTTCACCAGCTCCACATTATTAGAATGACATCTGCTTTACAAGTCCTGCACCCAGGAGCATACCTTAAGAACTCATTTCAGCACTGCAGCCTGTATCGACTCCCCCCTCTACCCCCGCCCCCTCTCTCTTTCCCAGCCATGGATTACTCACTCTCTTCTTTCTCCATTATTCCCTCTCTTTTCTTTGCTCACTCCTCTTTCTTTTACTCTCCATTTTGCTTTGCATTTGTCACCTTTCTGTCATCTCAATCTGTCTTGTCTGAATATATTTTATCATTGATACTTCCTTTTCCTTTACCTTCTCACTCTCTCTCTCTCTCTCTCTCTCTCTCTCTCTCTCTCTTACTTTTCCTCTGTTTGTGGCCCTCTGGCGAGACATGAGTGTTGCACAACAGCAAACTCCACTTTATCAATCAGCCCCTGCCACAAATACTGAGTGCATTACAGGAGTCATCCTTTATCCACCCACTCTAGAGGGAGGGGGCATGCAAATGTCTACTGCGTCAGTCCGCATGACAAAGGAGCAAATTACTGAACACGCACAACATTTTCTGAAAGCATATAGATGAGTTTGACTGCAGCTTTTGTGTCTCTGTGTCACCATGCCATGTGCTAATGTGCAGTCATGTCCAAATAACAAAAAAGAAGAACTTCATACACACATTTACATAAATAATACATTTTATCTAATCAATTATATATTATATATATATTATATATATATATATATATATATATATATATACACAGTGGTACCTTGACCTACAAGTTTAATTCGTTCCATGGCCTAGCTCGTATCTCAATTTGCTCGCACATCAAATCAATTTTGCCATTGAAAATACTTAAAATGGCATTAATCTGTTCCAACCCCGTTTTTATGTTTCATGTAATTAAATTAAGAAAATACATTTCTAAATCACAAATCTTGTATAAAAACATAATAGAAAGAGTATGTAAAGATATAAAAGGTTTTAATCAGTGTATTTACCTTGGAGATGAGACGACTTGAGCTAATGAAGACGCTAGCCGGGGGTGGGTGGGTGTGGGCTTATCTTAATTTTCGTCACAATCTTCACTTTCTGGCTTCGCTTCGCCATCTAGCAGCGGCGTCTCGAGCTCGTACCTCAATTTTTTGCTCGCGTAACAAAGCAAAAAAAACGACCGAGTGACCGCTCACACCTCGGAAAACTTGTACATTAATGCACTCGTAGGTCAAGGTACCACTGTGTGTGTGTGTGTGTGTGTGTGTGTGTGTGTATATATATATATATATATATATATATATATATATATATATATATATATATATATATATATATATATATATATATATATTGCTGTTTCGAAAAAATTATGCCATTTATTCTTCACCTGCCCTTAAAAGATGAAGGCCTATATAAGAGTACACACACTAAGGGTGCAAGACAAAACAGGTGACTGTTGAAAGAAAATGACCTGTTTTTCAAAATACTGCTATCCGGTTTCTTTAAATCTGTGCTGATGATTGTCTTGGATTCCTGTTCTTGGCTAAAGGATTTAGACCCGTTGTGGCTTTCAGCTGTTATAGACCATGAACCTCAAGGTTAGATGCTTTTCTCCATACTTGTAAAGAGTGGGTATTTCAGTTAATATGGGCTTCCTGACTTCTTGTTTCTATCCACAGAATTGTCGTTCGCACATTGTATTTTATATATTTTTGCACCATTCTCTGTTAACTATTGACACTGTGTGAAACACACATTGTGTGAAAACCCTAGGTGTCAGAAATCTTGCGGGTGAGACTGGGTGAGTGAGGACCCAAATGCAAGATGTCACAGGGGTATGGAGAAAACAGGCTTTAATAAAGAAACACTGAGCAATAGGGTAAGGCAAAAACATAGTCCAGGTCTGAAACACAGGCAAACAGGGTGATGCAGAGAAGACAAAACCAAAGACAAAACCTGTACAGAAGTAAGCAAAAGAACTGGAATATGATTGTCATTTAGTATTTTTCATATTTACTCTTATATACTTTTTATTTTTATTTCAATTATTTTTAAAGACAATTGTATTGAGGCAGTTTTGTAAAAAAAAAAAAACCTTGAATTTTGACAAAAAGATTTAGATAGTTTAGCCTGATAATTAATCTTTTAGAGTTTGCTTTTTTGCTTAGAGCTGAGCTTTTTAGTCTTATATATTTGATGGCTTATTTCTAAGCATTGTTCTAAACACAATTAGAATTCATTACTAATCAAATAAATTTCTTCCCATCTAGTAAAGACTCACTGTTTGCTATTCTGTTTTATTAGTAGTACTTTTAGAATGGGCAAACTAAACTTTAGGATTTTAGCTATTAGTTATCTGACCAAGGTGTTTTTTCCATTTTTTCCCCTCAAAAAAGATAGATAACATTAGATATTAGAAAGGCTTGCAAGCTAATAATGTTTGAAAATACCCTCAACATTGGTAGATATCATCTTGCTTGGTCACCATTTACCTAACTAGCTTACTATGTATGATTATAGTTGACTAAAGACAGATTCAGGTCATTTGGTTCAAGGGAGAAATCAGCCAAATTTTAAGTTTATTTTCCACAAGACCCACAAAATGGAGTGCTTACACTACCATGAGGTTATGAAAGTTCTGAAATGCTCATACCACCCCAGTCTTACATTCACCAGCATTCTATTTAGAAGGATGAAACCAAGCATGCTTTTTATATACTGTGTGTATGCATATCTATGTCAGCATGGCAGTCATTATATGGTTTGTTCAAAAACACACTGTCCAGTACAAAACAAAATTCAATACAAAACATTTTGTAGAGTGTATTATGTGGATTTTTGGAGATGGAATTACCTTGTTCTATTCATGAGATATTTATGAGATTTCTCTAACAATAGTTTTTCCATGGCAACATTCAAGCAAATAACTTCACCGCTTCGCTACAAACTGTAAGATTTTAGAATTATACCTTCGTACTAGCTTTGTTTGCAGTGCAAAATTGGAATTTGCACACAATAAAGAGTGATATTCTCTATCACTGTGGTTGAGGCTCAGTGGGAGGGGACGAAGTATTGTCCTTATAACAAATTAGTTGGTATTCCTTAGGGAGTATGATCATTTCTATGAATAGCATTCTTTCATCGTCCTGTGGCCTGTGTACCTTGTTAGGGTTTGGCCCCTCCAATAAAGAAGGAGGAGATAAATAAATAAATAAATAAAGAGGTGAAGAGGAGAAAGGGAGAAAGAGAGGGCTAGTATGCCAACACCTTGACGTCAATGTACAGCTGCTCACATCGTGCCTGTCTCACCTTTAGCCCTGTCTGTCTGCTGCCGCTTTTGATTTTTCGCATTCATACATCAATGAGCTTCACATGCTGACACCTCATTTTGCAGGCTACTTTGGTTGTAGAGGGCCCATTTTGCATATCGCTTCCATCCCCTCCCCACAGGCTGCCGATCTTTAAAGAGAGATGGAGAGGACGAAGCATGGAAGACAAGAAAAGAAAATGACTTCTTTTGCTTTCTCCAGCATGCGCTCCGTTACCTCCTCTTCCGCCCCGCTTCCTGCTCTGCATGCTTTGCCCGCTCATTTTTGCAAAATGGGGCTTAATTGATTGATTTCTTTCTTTTATTTTCCCATGTCTATCATTCCAGGTACTACATCACTTTCGTTCACTTGTTCTTCCGCTCTTCTCTTTGCTCTTGGTTTGACAGCTTTGGTAAGGATATGATTTCCTACCCCCCACCCCCCTTCCTCTCACTGTCCTCTCACTACATTTACTATTGCAAGATAACATTGTGTTGCTATTGTGTGGAATAATGGGGACTGATTTTCATTTGCATAAAAAAATGGTAATTATTACTGGCTAATTAGTCAATAGCAGTAGCAGCAGCTTAGCCAGACAGTGCATGCTTCAGTGTGCTGCACCCATTATACTTAAAAAGAAAAAAAAAAAAAAAAAACTAAAATGTTTACATTTGAATGTGTTCAACTTTCATTCAACGTTAACTTACATTTCACTTTAAGCATTAGTATTCAATGTTTTTTTTAGAAGTAATCATGCATGAATAACTTAAAACTCACTAAAATATTTCAATATTTTTGTTTACAGTAGAGAGCTTTGCTGATACTGATTATAAATGTACAGACATATAAATGTATTGAAAAAAAAGTACTTCTTAAATTAGTAGATTGTAATAATTGGTTTCCTACTGTTGAGACCTTTACATTTCAGCAACATGAAGTGCTTCAAGTCTCTATTTTAAATGATAGCAACAAATGCAAATGTAGCAAGATAACAAAGGAGCATTCAACTAGGTCAAAGTTTTATTTCCTGATTTTACTAGACATGCTAGACATGCTCACTAGACATGCTAAAGCTCGATTGTGGACCAAATGTATATTATATTATGTAAATGAAATTCCATGAAGTGTAACCAAGTGTTCTCAAAATAGTATCGTGGGCCTGTAAGTGTTTTTCAGTATTTCAGATATGATCTGTTCTCCATAGCATGACCCCCCCACACCACCACCACCTCTAACCTCCCCAAAAAATACTTTTGTCCCTATTGCTTTGCAAGTATCTATGGACTAATTGTGAATTAAAATCCCACCAAGCAAACAAGGTGTTTGGTGGGGGAGAGGGTGACAGCAGTAAGGAGGTGTGGAAGGAGAATGAGTGGGTGGGCTGCCGAACGAGGTGATGAAGGGAACGACAGGATAGGCGCGAGAATGTGTGTGTGTGTATGTGTGTGTGTGTGTGTGTGTGTGTGTGTGTGTGTGAAGCATAGAGTGACGGGGTGGGTGGGTTGTTTGAGCCGTATAGGTATCGTATGGATATCTGCCAAACCTAATGTAATAAATTGATGTTTTCCCGGGCCTGAAAAGAGGGACCCTGGCTTTTAAGTGGTGAGGGGCTGTCATCTCTTTGCATTTTGTGAGTTGGAGACGGGAGTGTGAATGTCACTTTCAAGTGGAGCTGCTCTGCTCTCCTAATGAGAGATGGGGTCTGCCTCATAGCCAGCCAAGGGGCCAAGGAGGAGACGCCACCCTCCCATAGCCTCCAATCCTCCCAGGGGCTGACAGCCTCCGATAAATCAAACCACTCACTTCCCTTGCTGCCTCCCCTACACCACCTGCAGTGGGAGGTGAGCAGTCATTTTCCGCATAGACACAGAGAGAGAGAGAGAGAGAGAGAGAGAGAGAGAGAGAGAGAGAGAGAGAGAGAGAAAGAGAGAAAGAGAGAGAGAGGAGTGACAGAGTGGGGGACAGGAGTAGGGGAAGGAGAGTGTGTGAACAGGGCAGGTAAAGAAAGTGAGAGAGTGGGGGATAGGATCAGAGGAGATTGCGAGTGGTAGGAAGTAAGAGAGAGAAAGTGGATGGATAAAAAGAGAAATATAGAGGAGGTGAAAAAGAAACAGTGAAAGGGAATGTGATGCACTGAAAGTGAGAGAGAAAGTGAGAGAGAGAGAGAGAGAGAGAGAGAGAGAGAGAGAAGCACGAGTGAGGACAAACGGAGGACAATAAACAATAGTTTTCCTGAATAAAAGTTCACTTTATTACATATTAATGGTGTTTGTTGAGGACTGTGATGTGTCTATTATTGTTAGTGAATATTCACAAGGTCTTGCTGTATTTCCTGCTTGTATGCAGAATATTTTTGCATATCTGTCTTCCACTCTTTCAAGGTCTGTGCAGCCAAACTGCCACAACCGCCAATAACACTACTGTCGGTTTCTGAAGTGATTTTTTTTTTTTCAAATGGAGAAAGCTTTAATGTTAGCAGTGTGTGACATTTTATACAACGCATTACCATACTTTGAATTCTATGGTACTCTGTCTCTGGATTCAACAGTTTAGTGTTTTGCAGGGTGACTCAGGCATGTCTAAACTTTGTGTTAACTAGATTTAGAACTCCAGAAAATGCATTTAGGGACACTGAATTGCATTAGCAAATCTGCCTAAACCTGAATTCTTTCTAGAAATGTAATCTAATAAAATCCTTTGCAACATAAAAAGCCATAGGAATCCTTCAACTGTACAACAAACAAAATGCACCACTGTAAACCTTGATGGCCCAATTTGATTATTCCACAAAGGTCTTAAAACAGTAAAATGGATAACACTTGCCTTAGGTCCCTTTGCATTTTGTCCTTTAGAGAAAAGTCACATAAACTTTACATGTGCACATTTCACATATGCATCATTTATATTGTTTTTCACATACAATACATATTAAAGCACAGCGGTACAACAGATATCCCTAGCACCTCACTTTTCCCAGAATTACTGTCTCTGCAGAGTTTTGCATGTTCCTCCTGTGTCTATATGAATGTATACTTCCCTAAAACATGCCTGTAAATGAATTAGCAGCTGTAAAGTGCCCCTAGGTGTAAATTAATGTGTGAATGAGTCCTGGTGTTCTGATTTGGACTGCTGTATCCCTGAGCAGGATATAGTGGTTACTGATGTGAGACACTTGTATTTTTAATTTTCTTAAAACTTTTTTAACAGAAATATTACCCACCTTTATCTTATATGAAAGTTATGTGATTATTTCTAGCAGTGGGTATTATTTTTACAGCTCTATCTATCTATCTATCTATCTATCTATCTATCTATCTATCTATCTATCTATCTATCTATCTATCTATCTATCTATCTATATATATATATATATATGTGTGTGTGTGTGTGTGTGTGTGTGTGTGTGTGTGTGTGTGTGTGTGTGTGTGTGTGTGTGTGTGTGTGTGTGTGTGTGATTTTTCCCATTTGTTAGTGATTTTCTTTTGTTTAACCATCCAAAACAGGTTATGAATCCTTGCAGATTTATGAGATGATGGGCTTTACAGGGCCTGCAAATGTTTTGGAAGTCAAAAGAGTATCTGCTAAAATAAATGGGAAGACCTGCACTGGCCAGTTTCTCCATGAAATGTAAATAAGACCTTTCTAGTTTGACTGTAAACTATCTGGGGCAGTTCAGTTTCTTGAGTTTGTAATGGTGAAATGAGGCAAATACTTTCACTTTAATGCTTATGTGTATGTCCTGGCCTGAGGCATCTAGTGCCCCAGTCCTGAAAGCTGCTAGTCCTATAAGCCACATGGACTGTTTTAACTACTTTGTCTCCCTGAATGATGAATTTCTGCTCTGCATTTGTCCCTAAACGTGACAAGCAGGAATCACATTCTGATTGGCTAATGTTGTATTGATAATAGTAGGCCAGTGGGAATTCATTTTTACTGAGAGAGTATATATTGTTTATCAGTGTTTGTTTACCTTAATCTTGTCACTAGTTGGTGTTGTTTGTATAAGGAAAATGGTTTTCAGTGAGCATTTAATGCTGACACATGTCGCGAGCAAACTGCATGCTGCTGAAAAGCAGATATGTACAAACAAGTACACAATGAACACTAAAAAAAAAAAAGATTCCAGGTTTAAAAAAAAAACATTAAGCATGCTAAGTAATTCCAAAGTATGTAGGAAAGCATGAGATTAGTGTTAGGGTGGTAGAGACAGACGTAGATGAATTCAGTAAGGTGGTGGGCCCAAAGCTGCGTGGATGCAGATTAAAGCGTGAGGTGGCAGTGTGAACCTTAGACAGATGGCAGCGCCTCCGCAGAAACGAGGAAGGAGGAGGGAAAGGAGGAGAGGAAAATCCAGTGATGCGACCTGCAGGAGTAAAAATTGCTCGCATTGTTGTTTTCATTATCTTCCTTCTGTCATTTCTTGAGCTTTGTATCTTTGAAATGAAAGGAAGGAGAAGGGAGGTGGAAAAAAGCAGAGGAATATAGAGGAGGGGAAGAGGAGTTGGGAGGGGAAAAGAAACCTGTGAAATTAATCTTTTGTGCGGGTCCTGATGGAGCAGAGACATGCTCAGACAAAAGGTAGACTGGGAGAGAAGCCTGGTGATTGATGAATAAAGTAAAGGTGTCAGAAGTGTATTATGTAAATGAGTGGAGCCAGGGAGCATTGCAGAAAAGGAATGAGTGAGAGGAGAGCAGTGCATGTGTCACCAGGGCTATCGTCCCCCAGTGTCACTCCTCTGCCATCTTTCATCTAGTCGGACAAGCTCAACTAGCAAGCAGCCTGCTGCTTTAGAGCGGTACAGAAAGAGACCCACATCTAACTGGATTCACCAAGGCCTGGCTTGACCAGTACAGAACATTGAGTGCATATTCACAGATCTGGGCAGCAGAGTGGTGGTGCTCAGAAAAAGGCTACTTATTTATAGTAAGTGTCTGGGTTATTTGCGCCAGAGATACTACATCTTTACATACACACTGAAAAATAAAAAAGGTCTAAAATATAATTAGAAACATTGGAAAAAAATACATTTATATACAAACTGCTACATATGTGAAGTGATACTGCTGTGACTGAATATATATAAATTTATTTCACCCATATGATGTGGAAGTGTTGTTTTTAAAGCTATTTTCTAACTTTTCCTTGCAATCTGCCTGCAAATGTAAAACGTGGTAAAGAAAACACAGCTTAACAAATGGAGTTTAGTCAGACTGTCTAAAATGTTTTAGCTTTGTTAGATGAGTGTATTTTTTGCCTTGTTTTGATCAAGGCTTGGCTAGTTATACACCATACTGAAATAGTCATGTCTAATCAGTTAGTTTAGGTAAATCATTTGTAATCAGATGCTGATTGTTAAAGGGATTGCAATGTGCTTACATAATCAAACCAGAAATTCTCTGTTCTCTGTACACACTCTGTACAATGACGACAGAAATAGTTTCAAAAAGTGTTTGAATTAATTAATACAAAAAAAAAGTAATAAAAAAAAAGTTAAACAAAACATAACTCACTGATTGAATCAGCGATTTTTTCCCCGACTTACGTAAGAGCAGGCAGTCATCCATGAGACATTGATGAGGATTGTGTTTAAATGCCATAGGTGACTTTTAAATCAAGCTGATGTGACACTGACAATCAAAGTATTAACTCTATGCTGTTAACATATAATTCTTTAGAATTTGTCATTAATGTTGCTTCCGTGTGTAAATTTGGGGTGCATATAAATGTAGATGTGGACATCCTACAGTGAAATTTATAATGGTATAATGTTAATCATAATCTAGCAGTGGTGGACGAAATACACAAACCATGTACTTGAGTTGATAAATTGGGTAAAATATTATTCCAGTAAAAGTAAAAGCCCCCTCTTTAAACTTTTATTTGATTCAAAGTACAGAAGTATTTGCATTTACACGCCTTCACGTGTACATAGATTTCCAAAGTACTTTGATTTGTTATGGCTATAATGTTATTTATTATTAATTTTGTGACAAGACTTTTGCTTAATCAAAGTTTATGTGAAAAGACTCTGTTACTTTTAGCACACTTATCTTATATTAATAGAATGGTACTAATCAGTCAAACACTATTTGATATTTTTTTAAATTATTGTGAGCCCAAAACCTTCTTTTCAACTACTTTAATAAGTAGTGCAGGGAGAAGAGGTGGAGAAGGTGGAGAGGTTCAGGTACCTGGTGGTCAACAGTGCAAAGTAATGGAGAGTGTGTTAGGGAAGTGAAGAAAAGAGTGCAGGCAGGGTGGAGTGGGTGGAGCAGAGTGACAGGAGTGATTTGTGGTAGAAGGGTATCTGTGAAAGTGAAAGGGAAAGTTTATAGGACTGTGGTGAGACTTGCGATGTTGTATGGTTTAGAGACAGTGGCATTGAGTAAAAGACAGGAGGTGGAGATGAAGATGTTGAGATTTTCATTGTTAATTATAAAAAAAAAAAACAGGGTTTGTCTACCCATTTCACACTCAATCCCTCACCTCTCTACAGACTCCCCATCAATTGTTAGTGATGCTGTACATGATTAATTGAGCATAGTTTAATATAGACTTCAGGCCACTTAGCAAATATTGTTATGCCACGTACAAATGATATGGACATTGTTTTAATTGTGACAGTTGGCAGGACTAGCTGTCAGAAACTCATGGGAGAGATTGCAGGACACGGTGCACGGCCAAGGAAACTCAGGTGACTAGGTGAGTGAGGACCCAATAATTAATAAAGACAAAAAGGTAACTGAGCAATGGGGTAAGGCAAAAACACAGTCTAATAAACAGTCCAGAGTCAAAACACAGGCAAACAGGGCGATGCAGGGAGAGACAAAACCAAAAGATTTAGAGAGCCAGCAAACAGAACCATGAAGGACAGAGCAGAAACACAAACCAAAAAAAACAGTCCAAATTTCAAAACCAAAGGCAGGGCAGAACAGGGGTCAGGGTCAGGGTCAGGGACAGGATCAGGTTTAGGATCAGGATCAGAAACAGACTCCAGAGCAGGCAGGGTGAAAATTCCCTGTGGAGATGCTAAAATAATCTAGCCCCGAGCTAAACTTTTGTGTGTCCTTAAATACCGGGAGGCGCAGGAAAAACGGCAAGATGGCTGCCGACCCGGAAATGCGTGCTGTGAGACCGGAATCGCGCGCCGCGTGCCCGGAAGATCCTGACACTAGCATCCAATTTCCCACTAAAAAACTAAGGAACTTTGCATGTAAAAAAAAGGGTTTATAACCCATAACAATCCTTGTGTCAAATGTTTTTCTCCTTTACCGTCCCAGAACTTAAGCACTGCCATACAGCTTGCCAGTGATGAACTGCTTTTGTGTTGAACTTTAGGTCACTTCAGCTTTCACACAAACCAATGAAGATAATGCTTCAGTGGGAATAAAGATTTCAGAATGACGTGTCTTGTGTTGTTTTAGACTATAATATGATAGGAGTATTACTTCCTCCCCCACTTAGTGTATATTTTAACTATTTCTAATTTCTTTTTACTGTTAATGTTTGGACTCCTGTGTAAAACTGTCACATCACTGCAGAGGAGCAACTCTCTAACTAGTAACAAGTCATCTTTCAGGAAAACTTTCCCTTGGTGAAAGAACCAACAGACTGTTATAAAGCACGGACACTGGAGACTCCTTCCATAAATAATATAATGTGTTTTAATGTAAGCATCAACATATCAAGAATTTTGTAACTTGTTTTTGTTAACAATTGACCCATAATAAGACGTTTTGTCTTTGTTAATATTAACACTTTTATTTATTCCATTCATATAAACATGTTTATTCCATTATACAAGTGCATATGAAGAAGTTGTTACTATAGAAACATTATCATATTTATGCATTCATATAAACAAATATGCAAGATTGACCTATTCCATTAAACACGAACAAAGAGCAAGGGAAATGATTTAAGAAAAACTGATGATGATTTGACTTTAGTTTCTACACCATGCAGCAGCCATGGGTGACTGAAAATAACAAAGATGTATAGGGTCACCACATAGGAAAAGCTCAGCTAATTGCTGGCGCTCTGATTGCTAGCTTTGTCTAAGTCACACAGGATAACTAGCTTTTTCTTGCATATGCGCGCACTGTTTGTTTAGCAAGTGCACTGCTGAGAAAGCTGTTTTCATCAATCGCCTCATTATTAACGGATTCATAAATAAACACGTTCTAATATTTCTCTTTGCTCCTGTTTATTGCAGGTCTACAAAGGGCCATGGTTGTCTTTAATGAATGAAAGAGCTGTGCATGAATGAAGCTTATTAGACCCAGATGAGAACCAGTGACAGGGAAACAGAGAGGTTGGAGTCTGTCAAGCACAATTTGTTTTTTGGGACTCTCTTTATTAATTTTATTCATGACAAAGCAATTTTAGTAGCCACAAAACGCTAATGCACTTGTATTTATATTCTGGACATACACAGTTAAAGCCATATGGAACCCGGATAAATGTAATCACTGTATGGATCTAAAAATGCACACACAGCATTCAGACTAAATATCTCTACAACATTTCTTAGCAGAGTAATAGCATGTGTAATGTCAGTCTGTCTGATCTTTACAAATATACAACTACCCTCTCAATACCATGTCCTACTATTTAAAGCAATACTTGTCCACGTGTCCAAGTTACTGCTAATGCGAGACTAAAAAAAGGTGCGCAAGCAAGTCAAGACTTTTTAAACTATGCTTTATTCTACTACATCTACTTTTTTGTAATGTAACTAACATAGACTGTAGCGGATGATGCACTGATTTTATTGCCCTCAACATTAAATCTATAATTTATAAGAATTTAATTTAGGAGCAATATAGTGTCTGTAACAATTACACTTATCATCCACTTTATTTGGAACACTGGTACACCTGCTTATTAATGATTATATAATCAGCCAATCATGTGGCAATATTTAAATGCATAACATCATGCAATTACAGGTCAAGATGTTCAGTTAATGTTCACCATGGTGGGAATTAAAGTGCTTATTTAAGTTACTCTAACCTCTGGTCTCTTTTAACAAGATGTTTCAGCATGCAGACCCATCACACACAGCAAGTTCTTTGTTTTTCACACCATTAAGTATAAACCCAAAAGATTATAAATACCTTTTTTCTTTTATATTCTAATCAGTAGCTCTGGTACCAACAACCATGCCAAATTTGTCGTTCTAATGTTTGATGTAAACATTGAATGAAGTCTATGCCATTTATCTGCATGACTTTATGTACTGTGCTATTTCATACGATTGGCTGATTGGATAACTGCATGCATGTGTGGGTGTACAGATGTTCCTTATATAGTGGACGGTGGTTGTTTGTCAATTTAATAAAAAGCATGGCCTCTGTAAATTTTTATTTTACAAATTTTCTTCATTGTAATTATAAAACACGCACATTATATAAATGTTTCCAGTAATATTTTGCCTGTTTAGTGGAGTTTATTTAATTTTTTCCCACCCAGAAAAATACTACATATTTATGCCTATTTTACACTCTTCACACTCATATCTACTATCTATACTTCTGTTAATAATTTTCATTCTCTCTTCATCAGTTAGTTGTATTTTGAAACTATTCTTTCGTGCACCTCTCCATCTCTGTCTGCTCTGTCTCCTCTTACCTTTGTCCACTCGGCAAATGGCTGAGCTAGTTAAATTTACCCACCTGGCTATTTTTCAATAGAGACATTTCTTTATTCAGCTCAGGAAAAAAAAAAAGCGTCTCTCTTTGGTTCACGCTCCTCCTCCCTTTCTCCTCCTTATGTCTCTATTAGTCACCCGTTTTTATTTCTCTCTTTTACTCCTCTCTTCCCATGCTTCACTCTCATCTGTGCTCATGTTATTGTGTGTTAGTGGGTATCTCTCTTATGCATGCATGCGACGACGGCAGCATGTACATGCACATTACCGTGGAGTGACAATATCCTCCTTCAGATAATGCTATAAATGAGGGGAATTTACATACAGCACGCGGCATGCAGCTCTCGGGCTGCGGGAACGTGGGGGCGCTTAGCGTGCAAGTGAAGCACGCTTGTGCAAGCGTCGCCTCTGAAGTGGCTCTCCAGCGGGACAGCCATTAGAGCCATCTCAGAGTAATGACACGAGGAAAGCTGCCACAACTTCCTCTCACTGCCTTATGCCCCGATGTTAACTAAGCCTGCTAATACCACAGTACCAACCACCAGGGCCTCTACGCCATTCTCACACACTCTCCTTCACACAGCAGGCAAAGGAGGGCCCAGTGCAAGTAAGCTGTATTTACAGCTGTATGCTTGCCTCAATGTAGGTTGCATTCTGGCTCATTTGATTCCGGCTGCTTGATCCATCGCACACAAGAGTGCGTTCAACAGAGCATTCAACGCACACTTTTAGCTTCTTAGAGTTAATGTTGCCTAGCCTGTGAGCAGCATACGCAGGTAGAATACATGATTTTTCTATCTTTTTTTTTTGCTAGCATATTTGTTTGCTGTTTTGTAGCATGTGGCACTCTAATTGAGTGGTGGCCTACAAAAAAGCATTAGCCCACCTGCATGTAGCACTCAGCAGAATCCGAGAGAGACCTGCGAAATTAGCTCAGTAGCTGATTGATGCGCGGCTGTTGACTGGCGAGGGCACGGCCAGTGGAGAACTGGCTTTTTAAAGCATCCGGCTCTTATGTTGGGAAATGGTGCAGATTGGCTTGAACTATGTAAATGGAACAAAACACAGACTCGGTTAGGTATACTGTTTGTTTTTGCCGTCACCTTGCTAATGAGGGGTCTTTGCCCAAAACGATCTACTGACGGTGGCCCACATCACTGAAAGTAACCCTGCTTACACAACAGATGAAAGCACTTTAAAAATCACTCTCTCTAATGCAAATGACTTTCCTGATAGTTCTCTGAGCCATATGCAATTTTTTTACTTTATTTTGTCCAGTGAAAAAAAAAGCAACACATGACACCTCATCGATCATTGTGTTTTATTCAACCGTGTTCCTGCATCCTATGTTCCTTTTTAAGGTGTTGATAAATTCCTCGCCTCTCACGGAAACCTGTGGAAAAGTATTGATGAGTAGCTATTGCATTTGAAAGCCACTGTCTGGACAGTACTTAGTTCATTGTGTGCAGAAGGCTCTACTCACTTCATCTCATTACTATTGAACCACAAATCCCATGAAACCTACCTATTACAGAGTCAATAGCTGCTGTTTATCCACATGCACAGATCATTATTCGACTCAGATTCTTCTCTGGCCAAGCGCTTAATTAAGAAGCTGAGCCGGCTGCTTGCCGAGCTGAATTGGAGGTAAATTATTCTGTTGGAGAGTGCTGTTACAATTTGGTATTGTTTGTCTCCCTCTCGCTATTCTGCTGCCAAAATATAACTGAAATAATTAGAGGATTTTTGACTGAGGCTACAAAAAAAAGATGGCTTGTGAATGATTTTGTCAGTAGATTCCTCCACAAATCAAATATTTTTCTTTAATAATTTGATTTGGTTAGATTTCTTTTTTTTTTTTTTAAGAAAGTATTATTTTTGTGCATCTGTGTCCTGTGTGTTTATAGGAAAGGGGGCTTTTGCTTTACACAGTTGAGATGCCAACAGTCATGTAAGAACAATGACATCTTGTATTGTGGCATATATGTTTATTTTCCTGCCACACGCTTGTCTTGTACTTCAGTCCAGTGATCTTAATTTCACGCATTGTCTCTGCTTCCCTGACCTGCCTTAACACTGTCATACACAAGCGCTCTGCAGTGAGCTGAACTCTGATCCCTGTCTATGAATCGAGATATGTTTTTTGTCAAAAATTCAGTAGGAGAAAATGATAGGACTAAAATTAGATGCAACGTCGAAATATGGACTCGGAGGCAGAGGTTTGTAACTCATTTGCTTGAAGACTCTCAAGAGTAAAAAAAAAATGTATAAAAAAAGTGTTTTTGTTGTTTGTGCTGCTGTCTGTGATTTGTTGCAGCTAAGTTGCAGCAGTGTTTTGTGAAATAACAAATTGATGCTTAATGCTTAAATTGAAGTATTGTTTCATGAATATATGCAAAGTATTCATCTCAGCGGTTGTAAGGGTTGAGTGCTTTTAAATTGGGGAGATCACTCATAGATTCACCTTTTCATGGCAGATAAAGCTGTAACACCATAGTGTCACTCCAGATACACACACATAGAAACAGAAAGAGTGGTTGGCTCCAGTATGTTTGGTCCCCATAATCCGTTTAAATGTCTTCACTGTACATATAACAGATTATAGTATTATTACTGGATGTTTACATAATCAGATGTCCTTTCAGATGTTTTACTATATCTGTAAGACAGATTTTTCCTGTTACATCAGTTAGTCCTTCATATCGGACAGCAGGTATGACAGACTTATATCAAAATATTGACCCCTCGACAAAATCAACAGAGCACACTGTGTTTGTTTTCTTGTAAAATTGTTAGCACCTAATCTTTTACCGCCAAGCCTTGTGTGAAAGGACGATTTTTTAAACAGAGTCACCGCAGCCATTCATCAGAGAAGGTGAGCCAGGTGATTTGCATGTTAAGAGGTAGGTTCCCCTCCCATTCTGCTTTATTGCAAAGTTTCCCCCATCCCGGCTCTCTGCCACCAAAAAACTAATATCCAAAGCAAATATTTCCTTATTCATACACCCGGATTAACAAGTATAACCACTATGCCTTGCACTGCATAATAGCTGGTAGAATCAAATTCTTTAGATATGAATTTCCAATGTAATATGCCCAATATTTTATGGTAATGCAATAAAAATGTAAAATCGAAATTACCTCGCTTATTTTTATGTAAAAGGTATTCTGAAGAGCACTATATTACACATACACATGTGGCAAAGGCAGCACCAGGGGATAGGCTGTTGCTAAGAGACAGAGGAAGGGAACGGACCATTTCCAATGATGAATTAACTCAAGGAGGTGGCTGACAGTAATCTTTGTCACTAGATGCACTAGCTGTCTAAGTCCTGTCATTTTATGCATCTCATGCAAAACAGATGTATCCAGAGTCTGGAAAAAAAAATCATTCACAGGGTGGGGAAAAAATCGTTATACATTACAAGTGCTGGAAAGCTGTCACAAAGAATTTTATTATTTTTCATCCTTTAACGAGAAGGTGGATTGTGCATATTGTAATTTTCACAGAGCCTACTCTAAATAATTCTGTAACTTTTCCAGCTAGAAGTTTTCCTCACTCTAGTGGATGCTCATTACAATGGCACCATGGCAGGGTCGCTCAATCACCCAGAGAAAACTCTCTGCAGCACACATACACACGCACACACACACACACACACACACACACACACACACACACACACACACACACACACACACACACACAGACTTTATGTATCTAGCCAACACACTGCTGTTTCTGAACCCTCTTCACCACTACCCCCCCTTCTCTCTTCCCCAAAAATTATAACACACATGCGTGGAATAAACACAGCAACACATAAAAACAGCACAACTTTTTCTTAAAAAATAATAAAAGACTAAAAAATTAGATTGTGCGATTGCCATTGTGTGATTGTGAGTTTCTATGGTAATACAACACTAAAGCCACAGCACTGTACTGAAAGTGTGTTACATTGAGGAAGGTTGAAGCCATGAGCTGATTCTCTGAGGTGAGTCTAAAACACAGCAGAGCATTTACAGAAAGCACTTAAAATCACCTCCTAGATAGATGTTAAAACATTGCTTTTTGCTAGCTCCCGCCACCAGCAACCTCATGCATCATCTGTGTAAATTTTCAAGAAAAGCAGAGCAGAGAGACAGAGAGAGAGAGAGAGAGAGAGAGAGAGAGAGAGAGAGAGAGAGAGAGAGAGAGAGAAAGAGAGAGAGAGAGAGAAATCTTACAGAGTTCCTAAGAGGCCTGGTGGTAGCAGCCCTTCCATCTCTGATTTACATTCATTGTAAAGATTTATGAGATACCTCCCTGGAAGAATTCGAAGCTGCAAGAATTTGGGGGGTGGATTATTCAAAACAGTGATTATTTTTGGTGGCGATTATGCATGCACACCTGATCAGGGTGTCACCGCTGCCTCCATGTCCGGCATGATGGAACGGACCAATTTTCCAACTTTTCACCTGCCTTGCATAAATAGAATTTGCGTGCACACACACACACACACACACACACACACACACACACACACACACACACACACACACACACATTGGCCCTACTGTGTCACTTATTAGACTAAGACTAAGGGCCTGAATACATCAGGCAGGAAGGAGTGGGTGAAAGAGGCACTTGGCACTGGTGCAGGAGTGTGAATTTAGGACAGTCCACATTAAGATTTAAAAATAAGAAAGCGATGTGTTTGTCCCAGTCATGCTCCTGGATGTCCGGGGTGCTTTTATTGCATTGTGCCGTGGTCATTACTCTGAAATATTAGCATTTGTATGTACATCTGACAATGACAACAGAAATATATGGAATAAATGAATTTCATATATATTGCAGCTTTTATACATCTAGAATTCAATGCTGAGAGGTTTACATGCAAATGAAATAAGAAAAGCGATAAATCGAGTATAATTTTGTAAAGTATAATAAAAATACAAAGCGATAACAAGTAACTAACCAATTAAAAAAAGAGCCACCTTTACTGCTTTCCCTACTTTACGTTTAGCCTATAATTTTTCCATACAACACTATCTTCCTGTCTTCCGTCCCCCCATGTCAACATGTTTGTCCACTGTCAGATTGCACAGTTTTATTAGCTACTTATCTTAGTACACACAGATGAGAAAGAACACTTTCCAGATGATCATGGTGTGCCTGAAGAGCTGAAGACACACTCATACTGATTGGCCTTTAATTGCGAGTGTGAAGGAAATGACAGGGAAGTGCAGATCAGTAATTATATCATGGGAGGTGGACACTTACACACAATGTGACCTCTTGAGTCACCCACATGGCCATGACACTCAGATCTTATGTTACTGCACTCCTCTTTAATGCACCGCAAGCTACTAATCAGAGTGTATTTACAATCGTTTAACACTTACAATATTGTTCAGTAAATGAAGCAGTAAAGAACGAGTATTTAAATACTAAGACCTAATAAGTAAAATACCAAGACCTACGACCTATAATTACTGAGTAAGTATGTTAGTATGAGTTCATTTTTAACTATGCCATAATAACCTGAGGCGGTAATTATGGCTCTTTTGTAATAACTACTGATTAATTATTGATCGTATCGACATAATTCTCAGTAGTAAAGCCTTTCCTTCCTCCTGGAGCTCTCCTACCCAACAGACCCACCTATCCAAATACCTCAGCACCTTAAACATGAATATTTATATGAGTTATTTAGGGCTCGTCAAAGGAGCACAGGACTGGAGTGTTGTTTTTGTTCAGCCAATCATGGTTTAAAGACAGAAATGGATATCATTAATCTACTGCAATGTCGTGATCAGAAACAAATTCTGCAGTTTATCAAAAGGAAGCTTTTAAATAATAAAAATTAGTAATGAATTATTATGTGCAATAATGTACATCATTAAACAACTGAAGAACAACAGAGTAACACTCATACACACAGTTATAAATAACGACTTTCTGTGTTTTTTTTCTTTACAATAATGATCCCCATTATCATATTAAAGAACAACAAAGTAATTAATTGCTTTTGTTGTTGTTGTTGTTTAAATCCCTATCCATACACTTACATGCAAACATACAGTTGTATACATGAAAGTGTCAAGGTCATAAGCATATGATGATGCGGGTCTTAAACTATAATAGTAATGAAAATGCCATTCTTATGACTTTGGTAATTTGTTTAAAGAGAAACATCCTTGAAAGTATAGCATAAAAATAAGATCTTTATTTTTGGTCATACTACATTAGTCTGTGTATGTTGCAATCATTAGGTTTTTTTATTTATAATTGAAAAATAAAAAGTGAATTGAAATGCTGTCATTCTATTCTCTAATTTCAAAGACAGAAAAAGGGGAAAACAAATTTGATTGTTTCTAAGCACACACCAAAGAGAAATTGACTCATTTATTAATATGCTCTGTTTGAGTGAGAAATCAAGTCTCACAATATGATCAATGCGCTAAAGCGCACATTATTTGCAGTCTTACAAACCTAAGTAAAATTATTTCATTGGTGGTATTTTCTTCCACTTTCTGTCCACTTTGAGCCATTTGTAAAAATAATAACAAATATGATACAAACAAGGGCAAGAAGACAATCTAGTAGAACATGGTGCAGGGTGGGGCTGGGTGGGATTTGGGTTGTTCTGCAATTAGTGTGTGAATACTTTGTGCATAGCATAACATTGTAAACATGTCAGACTGCAATTTTCTGCCCTTTTTTGTTGCTTTTGAAAAGCATGAAATAATAAATACAGAACACTTGATAAAACCACTGATGGATTATGTATTGATGGTTGATTTTATATACGAGTTTGCCCAAGAGTAACGCAATACCAAATAAATCAAAGTAAGAAAAAAACAAGATGGCAAGAAACTATAAATTAAGCATATTTTATCTGTTTTACATTTTTTGTAACAAAATTAATTTTAACATTCATATTATATTATTTATTTTTTATTGAAAAAGAACACATCTATGTGATTGTAGACTAATGTGCTTCCACTGGTTTATCTCTAAAATAATGTTATACTATTATGTAACTACTCAACCTGCTGATTTAACTGACAAACCTTCAAACATAATCAGTTCTTTTGCTTTTCTTTGTCCTTAGAAAAAAATACAGGGGAAAGTCACAAGTAGCATTTAGTTCATAAAACCATAAAAGCCCCAACTATCCCCATTTACACACTTAATATAAGTTACATGACAGCGACTTTTCTCTCAAGTAGTCTGTAACCTTACTTTCAAATGACCAACAAGAAATATATATAACTTAAAATCTAATACTATACTGTAGATTGTGTATCATTCTAATTATTCCACTATGCATCTACTTATTGTTCATGCGTAAACTATTGCTTTTTGTAAAAAATATTTAAATACTTGCAGGTTAATAAGTGACTACTATTATCAGATACATGTGAAAGTGACCTGAATACTAATATAGAATATAATGTGTTCTAAACAAATGCAAACACAAATATGGATAGCAGCAAAATCTAATTGCTTTGGGGTTTTTGTATACATTTTGCCCATGCAGGACACCTGACTGACAATAAAGTTTTACAATGGATCTAGGGATGTTGTCAGTCAGACGAATGAGCAGTCAAATATGAAGCTTTTTTGTGATTATGTACACGAGTTTCTATGCGATGAATTTAGCATTCATTCATTCTTCTTTAGAAACTACACTGTAAGTATCATGGTGTTTTACATTCAGCTAAAAGTTTGTATTTTAAAAATAGAATTAGATTTGTTAGAAAACATCACAAGCAAGCATAAACAAAAGAGAAGGTTGAAAAACTGTAGAGAAGGTTGAGAAACTATCCGAGCCAGGATTCACAGAACCCCATGCTGACAGTGTTAGCATTTCTACCTCTTTTTCCCTAATGTTTGCCAGTGTTTCTGAGGCCACAATAGTCAATA
>NC_060885.1:14958631-14983631 GCF_014805685.1 Silurus meridionalis | reverse complement strand
GAGAAGAGACTTTGTGGAGATGAGTAATGTATTTTTGCTCGAGAGGCACAATCCACAGAAACACAGAAGGATGTTAAGATCAGGCAGGCTCTTCTCATCCACATGCATCTCAAATACATTATTTAGCAAACAAACTCCATAGACTGCCTTGTTTTCCCTGGCCTGTCCACTTGCTCTTTTTCCTTCATGTATCCACCATCTTGTGTTCTCATTGTCTGTCTCCCATTCGTTTTTTTCCAGAGGCCAGGTGAAAGCAGGACAAGTCAAAAAAAAAAAAGATAAATTCAGAGTAATGTTGCACTAGTCTGTACAATTCTGGTAAATAAAAATACAGTGGCTAGTGATTTATTACACAGATATTTCAGTAATATTATACACTCCAGGTCCTAAAGTATTCAGACACCTTACTTTTGCAGCCATGTGTGGTTCTTCCTCAAATTGTCACCACAAAGCTGAAGGCACACAATTGTATAGGATCCAGCATGACAATGCCCCTGTGCATAAAGCCAGTTCTATGAAGATATGGTTTACCTGAGTTGGAATGGAAGATTTTGAGTGGTCTGCGATAGAGCTCTGACCTCAACCCCACTAAACACATTTGGATGAATTGGAATGCTAACTGCACCCCAGGCCTCCTAACCCTACATCAGTACCTGACTTTACTCACATTGTTGTGGTTGAATAAGCACTAATCTCCACAAAATTGTGTGGAGCATCTTCCCAGATAAATGGAAATTTTGTAACTGCAAATGATGACTAAATGTAAAATTTGATGTTCAGAAACCACACAGAAACTTATGGTCAGGTGTCTACAAATTTTGTCTCTAGGTTACATATGTAACCCTAGTTCCCTGAGAGAACGAGACTCTGCATTGCATCGCATTGGTGGTGATCTCTGAGGTATGGGAGGAAATGCCTTAATGCTAGAAGCATGGCCAACATCTCTATTGATGTGCCATAGTAGATGGGGCCCTTCCCATAGACCTGGAGCAGAGTGGCCACTCATGACCGCTCCCCAACCCTTGAGGTAAGTATTACGTGACAACTGGGAACTCTAAGCTTGGGGCCCTGAAACAGGAACCCGGTATCTCTCCAAAGAAGGTGCCTCCTAAGGCACTGAGGGGATCGCCCTTCTGTGAGAACCCATGGGTCCTGAGCCACCACTGAAGGGGTCTCATGTGCAGGAGACCAAGTGGAACCACACTGGACACTGAAGACATAAGCCCTAGCAGTCGTATAGTTGAGGATGTGGATGCCCTGAAGTCTTCGTGAAGGTCCGGGGTGAGAGGGCATGGCCAAATGGAAGAACACAAAACTGGTAAGCTTCAGCCACGCAAGCAAACCTTGTGAGAAGGCATTTGATTTGGCACATGTTTTTACGCTGGATGCCCTTCCTAACGCAACCCTCCCCAATTTATCCGGGGTTGGGACCGGCACTGAGAGTGGCTGGGGATGGTTCCCTGACCGGGAATCGAACCCGGGTCGCAGCGGTGAGAGCGCTGCATCTTAACCACTAGACCACCAGGGGACCTACCGTCCTTTATGAAGTACCAACTGAAAAACCTGGACTCTCTGTCCGATAGAGGGACTACCTTAGTGGCCACCTTTCTCAGGAGACTTCTTGTTCCATGACCAGAGCCTGCTCGGTTTTCACCAGATTGGGACAAAACCCTGTCAAACCGAGGCGGATAAAACCCAAACTGAATCAAATAGCCTCTGTCTACAGTACACAGGACCCACTGAGACATGTCTGGCAGATCTTGCCTAGTTGCCAGATAGTCTCTTCAGCATCTAGGAGCCTCGAAAGAGGCAGCGAGTTCTCCTGGACCACTCCGATACCGGGTGGAAACCGAGGTGCCCCCCTTCACAGCCAAATCCCCAGAACGTTCTGAGTCAGGACTTTTTGGTCGAAGCCCTCTTATTGAAAATGACAGTCCTCAGATCTGCCACTTCCTGGGGCTTCGATCCAGAGTGCTTTGCAGGATCCATGACTGGGTGAATGTGTGACACAACGCTCCATTTCTGTGCCTCCCAATGGGAGTAGTTGGCCAATGGGTGCAGCCCCATGAGGGCGGCATGGGAGGTACCACTGGAACGCCGCCTGTTTCTTGCCTTCCTAAAACCTTTCAACCACCGTGTTAACGGAATCGACGAAAAGGGAAGTCGGAGTCAGGACTACTTGGGTTGAGGTCAGGACTACTTGGGTTCTTCCACTTCAGCCTCGGCAAACCATGTATTTATCGACTTTGCTTTGGGCACAAGGACATAATCATGCCAAACGTTTAACTATATAATGTATTAACTATTATTAAACTTGTGTATTATTTTTTGGTTAAAGTAAAATAAAATTACAAGTTTCTTTAAAACGTTTAACACATTTAACAATCAATAACGCACCTGGAAATAAAAATCCAGGTTGAGTCATGAGGATATGTTGACCTTGAACTTCAAAATAAAATTTAATAAAGCATGTAAAAAAAACTAATATGCCTTACTTTGCTTATTTTGGATCTGGCCTTATTTCTATGAGACTTTCTACAGTACTGGCCTTCACACTTTTTATTTTCAGGACCCTCCCTCCCTCTTTCTCTCTCTCTCTCTCTCTCTCTCTCTCTCTCTCTCTCTCTATGGCTCTGGTTGAGATTGCCTCCCTCCCAGTCACACTAGACTCTCCAGAGATGCTGATGATACAAGGCTTTGGGTGTCTGATCCCTCAATCTCAGCCTTCTGCCTACCCCCATCATCCCGTCAGCATGCTCATATGTTTGATTTGGACTGTGCTATCTTTCTGGATCTGCCACGACTGGTTGAAGGGGTGGGGTAGGGGAGTGAGTGATGTTTGGGGTTCATTTATATTAAGTTGTCCCTGACATCCTGCAACCTAATCATCCTCTATAATACAGGCTCTGATACATCAGCCCGAGTCAAAGTCACAAGTCAATAAATCCATTTATTCTTCTCCTCTCTGTCTCAGAGCCAGCTACCTCTCAGTGCCCAGTCAGAAAGTCCAGCAGTCTATCACAACAAGGTCGTCTGGTGTCGAAAGTAAAGAACAGGAGGGAGAAAAAGAAAAAGGAAACTCTACATAAAAAAGAGTATAACTTGTTTTTTTAACTTCTTGTTATTCTCTAGGCCTCAGTGAACCACTGCAGCCTGGTACAACTCAATTTAAATTCCAATTAGAATAGTCCAAACATAGGCATGCGCACTGCCGCAGGTCAGGGAGGTTCATGATTGTGGTCGCAAAGTGTTTTCCACCTGAGTGCCTCACCTCTTAGAGGTAAAGCACACTAGCAGAAGTTGTGTTTTGCACAAAGCTCCATGTGACTGGTAGACAGCCAGACAGCATAACTGCCTGCATGTAGAGCAAAACATTTAGTTATTTACTACTGATGAATGAATGCAACAGGGTGGCTGAAGGTTATTTTGGTAGGTGGAGGATTTATGAAACCTTGCCACCTAAACCTATTTCCAGACCAGGACTTAATATTCTGAAAGAGTCATAAATCTTCTCTTCTGTGTCATGGATCTAGCCACAAAGTCAAATTTGCATTGGCAAATGGGAAAATTGCGTACAGTTATTTGTTAATCTGATCTTTGTTTATCCAACAGTCTTGTAATCCACTTTTAATTAAATATCTCCCCAAATATGTGTGAGCAGCAGTTTGACTTTGCGCTCATGCTGCCAGGATTCATAGGCTTCGCTCCAGTGAGGTCCCTCAATCCCACTGGTCTCTGTCCCACACACACTCACACACATATTGACACATACACATCATCACGCTTAGCAACCTTTATTTGAACATTCAGGATGCAGTGACCATGTCAGTGCTGAAGCACATACTTTTAAATATGTCTATGTATTCTGAATTCAGCAGAAACACATAGTCATCAATACTGAGAACATTTGGACATGTACAGGTCGGATTGCCAGTAGGCAGATGGGGTGGTGTTCTCTTCCTCTCCTTGTTCAGAATGAGCAGATCATGTGACTGTAAACTATGCCACGTTTTATTGTTTGAGCAAAGAACTCCATTTCGTCCACACAATGTGTCCATATAATGTCCTTTATCAATTTACAGTAAACACTATTGCACACTAATAATGCAATCAGATACCAGGAAGGCAATTACTTGCAAGGATACCAGCAAGCAACATGGTATTGCTGAAATTGAAGACGTAATAATAATATCACAGTGAATATACGATATAATGCACCAAATAATCCAGTATAATACAAAATGAATGGACAGAATCCATTCATAAAGTGTGAGGCATGAATGCATGTAAAAAGAGTCATGGGACATTGTGTCCATTTCACACTACTAGGTGCTGCAAAGCAATATTCCTGACCCAAAACTATTCAACGACTCAGTTTTCCTGCTGTTGTGTACCGCAATGCAATATTGTAATTGACATTCTGTCATTATTCACAGCACATATTGTGTTCATGGAACAACTATTGTGACCAGTCAAGACATGAATGCTTGTTGGACACTTCGATTGACTCTCCTTTCAAAGGTTAATTCAGTTGCCATTTTGATGCCATACTGAATGCGGAAAGGTGAGACAGAGAAAAATGTGCCCACAGAACACAAAGCAACTAGTAGAAAAGACAAAATGAAACCTTGTAGTTAATTTCATATGCCATACTGTCAATTACCTTTAACAAAAAAACACAAGGTCCATCCAGGTTGTGAATTCTTAAATACAATATAAATGGGTGGCAAAATTGGGTTATGCTTTGTTATTTGCAATTTGCTGGCATAGTTTGCTGTCCTCTTGTGCATTTATTTAGCTTTTACTCAGTTTTGTCTAACATTTAATTAGGTTTATTAACATAAAACATTGTTACATTTTTCAAGCCACACAATGTAATTATCACTAAAGCCATTCATAGATGAGTCCAACAGCATCCAGAATGAAACTAGATCTGGAACTATACAGTAACTTATTAGAATGTCTCATTATGCTGCTCTTAGCAAAAAAAGAAATCTAATAGGAAATATCATCTTGAGGTAAGTTTAACTATTTTGCTAACATTAACTGGCAGTAGCTAATTAACTTAGTAGTGTAGTTGTTTTAAAATGGCCATCTTTAAAAAAAATAAAATCTCTAAACTTTGGACACATTACCAACACGTTCAACTTTAAATTCTTAATGATTTGTCTGCCTCTCCTCATCAACCTCACCTGTTCAAAAACTTACGACCACACGCTAGATAGTTTACATAAGAAAAAACACAAAAACAAAGTGTCTGAAAACATATGACCACATGCTGAATAGTCCACATACAAAAAAACACAAAAACAAAGTGCCCGAAAACTTACGACCACATCGCAGAGCAGGGAATGGCCGAAAGAGGGAACCAGGGAGAGTACAAAAGACAAAAAAAGAAAAAATAAAACAAACAAATCGCAACCAGTGGCAAAAGCGAATCCGAGGAAAACCGGAAGATCCAAAACCGTAACCAAAGGATACAGGAAGCAAAACGAGGGGGCAGGAAAGACTCAAAGGATCAGGAAGCCAACGAGACAATCTGGCAGAGAACGTGGGGAATCCGCGTCCATTTATGGAAGGAGGCTGGGACGGTTGCGAGTTTGTGCTAACCCGGAAGCGGGAGCTGCAGAAGTGGAAGAACCGGAAGTGCGCGCGCCGCTGGCTGACAGTACCCCTCCACTTATGCCGGCTCCAGACGGCTCACCAGGTTGGTCTGGATGTTCCCGGTGGAAACAGTAAATAAGGTTGGGATCCAAAATGTGATGTGCAGGCACCCATGAGTGTTCCTCAGGACTGTAGCCTTCTGAGTACACAAGGTATTGTAAGCCTCTTTCTCAGTGTCTTGAGCATAGGAGACGGTGCACAGTGAAGGTGGGGCCTTATCAAGGCGTTGTCATCAGTGCAAAGGATGTGAAGGGTCTTGGTTTAGCCTTTATGCTTGCTTCTTGGGGTGAAACCAGGAAGACAAGCTGACCAAGATACCCAGGAGGCGGCAGAATTCCCTCCAAGAATTGGCAGTAAACTGTGGGCCACGATCCGATATTATATTACTTGGGAGACCATGGAGCTGGAAGACATGCTGTAGCAGGAGCTGGGCAGTTTCCTTGGCCGAGGGCAATTTTGGAACTGGTATGAAATGGGCCATCTTGGAAAGCTGAGGGGGTAGACTAATAACAAAATCCAAGGCTATATGGGACCCACCGGTGAGTTTCTAGGGTACTTGTGCTGGGAGCAAATAGGACAGGATGCCACAAACTGGCAAACATCTTCCTTAAAAGTGGGCCACTAAAAACATTGCCGCAGGAGGGCCAGGGTGCGAGGGGTACCCGGGTGGGAAAAAAGTCGAGAGCTGTGGCACCATTAGAGGACCTGAGATTGGAGCTGGTCCGGCACATAGAGTCTTCCCTACAGACAGCCATCCGGGGTGCACCTTGCGTTCAATGTCCAAGTGAAGGGCTCAGACGGAAACTGATGGAGGAAGGATGTGGCTTGGTTCTTCCCCTTCTTCCCTGTCGCAGGAGCCCAGCTGGGACACGGCATTCGGTTTGCCATTTTTTGGAGCCCGGTCGGTAGGACAGGGTAAAGCAAAATCGTCCAAAAAAATAGTCCTTACCTGGCCTGCCGGGGGTTGAGATGCTTGGCTGCTCGATACTCCATGTTGCGGTGGTCCGTCCACACAATGAATATGTGTTCGGTGCCCTCCAACCAGTGCCGCCATTCCTCAAGCGCAGCTCGACTGCCAGGTGCTCGCGGTTCCCGATGGAGTAGTTCTGTTCAGCGGGATTTAGTCGGTTGTCAGTGGCTCCTCTCTGAGACAGGATCGCCCCCATGCCTTTGTCAGAGACATCCACCTCAACGATAAACTGCCGAGAAGGGGCAGGAAGAGTAAGGATAGGTGCAGAGGTGAACTGGGTCTTAAGTTCCAGAAAGGCCTGTTCCGCCTCAGGGTTCCAAGAGAATGGCTGATGAGTGGAGGTGAGTCGGTGTAAGGGGGCAGCAATGGTGCTAAAACCGCGGATGAACTTGCGGTAGAAGTTTGCAAAGCAGAGGAACCTCTGCAGTTGTTTATGGTTCTCAGGTTTGGGCCACTCCTCCATGGTGAGGATCCGGGCAGGATCCATCTGCAAATTTCCCGCAGACAAGATGAAGCCCAGAAAGGATGTGCTGGACACATGAAACTCACATTTCTCAGCCTTCACATACAACTGGCTCTGAAGTAGATGGGATAGCACAGCGCGTACATGGCAGTGGTGTTCATCCAGGAGCGGGAGTAGATTAAAATGTCGTCTAGGTAGACGAAAACAAATCGGTTGAGAATATCCCAAAGGACGTAGGGAGATCACATAGGCCACCTTGGTAAGTTCATCCAGGAAAGACGACGACCGAAGCTGAAAAGTTATTGCGCAGTTCAACAGGAACGGCCTGCACTCCCCCAGTTGTCTCGCAAAGCGCTCTGGGGTTGGTAGATGAACCTCACACCTAGGCGTCAGTGGCGGGACAGGCGTCAGGGTTGCTGACGTAGGGGATGAGCAGTGGGGTTTTCTGAAACTGAGGCCTGAGCAACAGGGGCTTGGTTGCTCTGAAGGGCCAATTTACGAATTGCATTTGACAGTTCCTGTATTTGTTGGTGATGGGAGGTGGTGATCTGTACCAGAGAGGAGAGTTGAGTCTGGAGGTCGTCCGCTGGGTCCATGTCTGGCCAGATTGTACTGTCAGGGTGCGGGTAGTTTGACCTAAATGCAGGACACAAGCGAGGTATATGTTCAACGTCTTTATTCACAAAAAACAAATTCAGGCAAAACTCAGAGTAAACCACAGGCTAAGTAGTCCACGTAAGAAAAACACACAAAAACAAAGTGTCCAAAAACTTACGACCACAGCGCAGAGCGGGGAATGGCCGAGAGAGGAACCAGGAAAAGTAATAATAATAAAAATAAAAAACACAACCGCGGCAAAAGCGAATCCAAGGAAAACCGGAAGATCCAAAACCATAACCAAAGGATCCAGGAAGCAAAACAAGGGTGCAGGAAAGTCTCAAAGGATCAGACAGCTGATGAGACAATCTGGCAGAGAACTCGAGGAATTATCTTCCATTTATCAAACGGCAAATCGGCCGGGACAGTTGCAGAAGCGGGAGCTGCGGAAGTGGAAGAACCGCCGCTGGCTGACAGTTGGAAGTGTGCTCTTTCATGATGTTAATTCCTTTATCCAAAGGAGACAAAGGATCACTAAAAGGTCTGATGCTGTATCTTGACAGTCAACCGATCTCAAACCAGTTGAACCATTGGCTCAACAAACAGGGCTCTCCACCATCATTATCAAATCATCACTTAAAGGAATGTTGGTAGTTTGGAAGAATGGTATTTATCTCATCAGTGCAATCGAGAGTTTTCCAAGATTCTAATACTGTTCTGTTGGTTTATAGTGGGTTAACGGCTTACTAAAACATAATCATGATGTTCATGCATTGAGCTCAAGGACAGTCAACCCGTGCATACAGAGCCATATAGAAAATGCATTAGAAATAAGGCATTAAGAGTAAATGTTTTTTGGTGAGATCTGTTAATTTCTTTGAGCAGTGAGTAGTGGAACATTTACATTGAAACATTGCTGTAGGCATAAGATGAATGTTGCACTGAAATGATTGGTAAGTCTTAACCAACACCTTCTTGAAACACAGAAGTCTTATGTTTTTGAACTCTGTAATTAACAAACGTACCATTTGAACCCAAGAAACTCGATGCTGATTTTTCTAAATGCATATCTAAAACACTTTACATGAAACTCAAAAACAATCCAAATTATTTATTGGTAAGCTGTGGAGGAGGCTGGAACCAAACTATAGCAACACTTAAGGCAGTCTTTCACATATTAAATGTTGTATATACGAGGCAGCAGAAGGTGAGACGTTTCAAAACACCTCCTGTGTAAAGGATTAACAATGATTTGTCAGAGACATCCACCTCAACGATAAACTGCCGAGAAGGGGCAGGAAGAGTAAGGATAGGTGCAGAGGTGAACTGGGTCTTAAGTTCCAGAAAGGCCTGTTCCGCCTCAGGGTTCCAAGAGAATGGCTGATGAGTGGAGGTGAGTCGGTGTAAGGGGGCAGCAATGGTGCTAAAACCGCGGATGAACTTGCGGTAGAAGTTTGCAAAGCAGAGGAACCTCTGCAGTTGTTTATGGTTCTCAGGTTTGGGCCACTCCTCCATGGTGAGGATCCGGGCAGGATCCATCTGCAAATTTCCCGCAGACAAGATGAAGCCCAGAAAGGATGTGCTGGACACATGAAACTCACATTTCTCAGCCTTCACATACAACTGGCTCTGAAGTAGATGGGATAGCACAGCGCGTACATGGCAGTGGTGTTCATCCAGGGAGCGGGAGTAGATTAAAATGTCGTCTAGGTAGACGAAAACAAATCGGTTGAGAATATCCCAAAGGACGTAGGGAGATCACATAGGCCACCTTGGTAAGTTCATCCAGGAAAGACGACGACCGAAGCTGAAAAGTTATTGCGCAGTTCAACAGGAACGGCCTGCACTCCCCCAGTTGTCTCGCAAAGCGCTCTGGGGTTGGTAGATGAACCTCACACCTAGGCGTCAGTGGCGGGACAGGCGTCAGGGTTGCTGACGTAGGGGGATGAGCAGTGGGGTTTTCTGAAACTGAGGCCTGAGCAACAGGGGCTTGGTTGCTCTGAAGGGCCAATTTACGAATTGCATTTGACAGTTCCTGTATTTGTTGGTGATGGGAGGTGGTGATCTGTACCAGAGAGGAGAGTTGAGTCTGGAGGTCGTCCGCTGGGTCCATGTCTGGCCAGATTGTACTGTCAGGGTGCGGGTAGTTTGACCTAAATGCAGGACACAAGCGAGGTATATGTTCAACGTCTTTATTCACAAAAAAACAAATTCAGGCAAAACTCAGAGTAAACCACAGGCTAAGTAGTCCACGTAAGAAAAACACACAAAAACAAAGTGTCCAAAAACTTACGACCACAGCGCAGAGCGGGGAATGGCCGAGAGAGGGAACCAGGAAAAGTAATAATAATAAAAAATAAAAAAAAACACAACCGGCGGCAAAAGCGAATCCAAGGAAAACCGGAAGATCCAAAACCATAACCAAAGGATCCAGGAAGCAAAACAAGGGTGCAGGAAAGTCTCAAAGGATCAGACAGCTGATGAGACAATCTGGCAGAGAACTCGAGGAATTATCTTCCATTTATCAAACGGCAAATCGGCGGCCGGGACAGTTGCAGAAGCGGGAGCTGCGGAAGTGGAAGAACCGCCGCTGGCTGACAGTTGGAAGTGTGCTCTTTCATGATGTTAATTCCTTTATCCAAAGGAGACAAAGGATCACTAAAAGGTCTGATGCTGTATCTTGACAGTCAACCGATCTCAAACCAGTTGAACCATTGGCTCAACAAACAGGGCTCTCCACCATCATTATCAAATCATCACTTAAAGGAATGTTGGTAGTTTGGAAGAATGGTATTTATCTCATCAGTGCAATCGAGAGTTTTCCAAGATTCTAATACTGTTCTGTTGGTTTATAGTGGGTTAACGGCTTACTAAAACATAATCATGATGTTCATGCATTGAGCTCAAGGACAGTCAACCCGTGCATACAGAGCCATATAGAAAATGCATTAGAAATAAGGCATTAAGAGTAAATGTTTTTTGGTGAGATCTGTTAATTTCTTTGAGCAGTGAGTAGTGGAACATTTACATTGAAACATTGCTGTAGGCATAAGATGAATGTTGCACTGAAATGATTGGTAAGTCTTAACCAACACCTTCTTGAAACACAGAAGTCTTATGTTTTTGAACTCTGTAATTAACAAACGTACCATTTGAACCCAAGAAACTCGATGCTGATTTTTCTAAATGCATATCTAAAACACTTTACATGAAACTCAAAAACAATCCAAATTATTTATTGGTAAGCTGTGGAGGAGGCTGGAACCAAACTATAGCAACACTTAAGGCAGTCTTTCACATATTAAATGTTGTATATACGAGGCAGCAGAAGGTGAGACGTTTCAAAACACCTCCTGTGTAAAGGATTAACAATGATTTAATAAAAGCATATTCTTTCACCCTCCAATTATCTGTCTATAAACTGCAATGGGCTGTGTGCAGCACTGCAAGTTTTATGTAGTGTTAATGTGGTGAGCACACAGGTGACAAGTCTAATTTTGTCCCTCCCTTCTTTCAGACAATGAGAAAAATAAGCCTTAATCTCCTCCTAGTGTTTCCATAAAAAAGTGCTTTTGTCTATCCCTGGATTGTCTTGAAATACAGTTACAGTAAGAATACTATTGTACAGTACAGCATACAGCACATCATACTATATATATATATATATATATATATATATATATATATATATATATATATATATATATATATATACTGTGTATGTTTATTTATATCAAACATTAAAAAACAAAACAATAAACCATTTTTAAATAATGACATAAAAAACGTTTGTAGTCTGATGCATTAATCAGTTAGCATAAATTGGGGGATACACTTTAAATAGCATACAGTGTGGATTTAGGGTAATTCTTTATATAAGCAGTTAGGAAAAGCTCTGATGGTAATTTGTGTGAAATTCCTTTTAAAAAATCAGAAACGAGTGGCAGCAAAATGATTCTGTAAATCTGCATATTAATGAGTTCCTGTGAATCTCACTGATTGCTGCCACAATTAAAATGCCGGCAGAGGGACACTCATGCTCCATGTGCTACAGCACAAAAAATGAGGGAAGAGGGAAAAAAGCAAAAGGGGGGCCCAGCTAATGGTAGCTTTTTAAATATATTTTCTTAGAGAGCTATTGATTTGCAGTGTGGAGTAATTAGCAGGCTTCCTTGAAGACGTCTGTGTCCACTGCTTAGAAAGCTTGTTTCCAGATCACCATCATTACTGACTTTAAGTCTGCCAACTCATTAAAAAAAGAGAAAGGGAGATGTACAGTTATGGAATTTATAAAAATCTTACCTAAATTTACATTTGGATAATATCGTCTACCATTTATAGATCACGGCATCGGATAACCAGATTGCCCACAGATGTCTCATTCTCAGATTTCTTTTTTGAAATGTAGAGCTAATGAGACGAATATTTCATTATGTGAGGGGTTTATTTTAATTAGCATTCGTGTGGAGATACAGAGAAAAGGACAGCGTGAGTGGTAAAAGTGTGAGAAGTGGACAGTGAATGCTAAAGATCTGGATATGGATCAGGGCCAGGACAGATGTGATAAATGTTTTTCAGTCCTTGATAAAGAGCGTGTGCAGATGTTCTCTCGCCTGCCTTCTGGCCACAGTCAGCTCAAAGGGTCAACCTAGTTGGGGAATTGCTCTTCCTGGGTGATGAAACTTTCATGCTACTCTCTCTCTCTCTCTCTCTCTCTCTCTCTCTCTCTCTCTCTCTCTCTCTCTCTCTCTTTCTCTCTCGTTCGTTTACACCCACACACACACACACAGCTATTTGTGTTAGCTGCAATAGGCCATGACCTCTCGACCTGCTATGCCTCTCTGTGGCCTACTTTGTGTTATTCCAGCATTATTCCTTTAATCCGTTCATTTTAAAAGCATTATTATCCTCACAGACCTCACCACACACAGTTTCATGTGTAATTCCATATTTTTTTTGCTTTTGCTGTAGCGATTAAAACTGGGCTTTGGCTTTTAGGTCTTGATTGTTCTGTGACTTAATTGCGCAAAAGTGATAATTTTCATATAACTAAGCCTGGCTGAATTTTCTTATAAATATTTTTACTATCCTGTTTAAAATCAGGTTCTTTATCAGGAGTGTACATACTTTATCTGTGTTTTTCTTTTCCTTTGACACTGCAGAGGACCACATGTGGAGGTACACCATGTTATTGATCAGAGTAAGCGGTCAGTGTGTCTGCCTTCACAAGCCATATGATCTATGTCCAGATAAGTATTGTTTATTTGCCAAAATGGTGCAAGTTAACTTGATTAGGGTGAGGATTTCTCATTGCTCTCCAGACCGGTGAGGCTCCAAGGGGCAGAGTGTGTCCGGGATGTGCAAGGAAATCTAATTAAGCTTCATTGCACTTGCTCATCTGTCGCAGAGACAAGCGATGTGAGCATCTATCGCTGTTCTGCAGCTGACCCTATGCAACATACATACAGACTCTTTGTCTAGCCTTTGTCTCAGTACTTTATTTTTTAAGTGTATTAAAACCAGTGTTTGGATTACTCATTGGTAGAGGAAAAAAATCTCTTTGCCTTATCCCAGCACTTTTACTTAATCCAGAGAGATTCAACCTTGATAAAGTGTCACAACATGCAGCTGCAAAATCATCTGTGGCACAACCTTAAGGGAAAACTTTACAGCAGCAAGACAATAAAGAATGAGGAAGATCTCAAACTCTCTTTTTGTCTTTTAGATAAAAATCTAACATCAGTTCCTACATCTACAGTATAGCAAATTTCTATACAGTATAGTTCTATATCTGTATAATTCATTCTTTCAGAAATGAGACTACAGAAAAATGTGTGATATCTTTGCACAATACAGGTTAATACAAAGGTTCAGCACAAAATCACAAGACCATCTTGATATATAGTTACCTCCTGACCAATAATTATTACTATTATTATTATTATTATTATTATTACATAGTTACACTATAATGCCTGTTTTTAAATCCTTTTATTTAAAAAATACACATTTCCAGAGTCTTTCCATAATCTTTCTAATAAATCAGAAGCATGTCAAAAGTATTATTTGTAATCATTTTAGCTGCTTGCAACATTTGTTTTGTAAAAGTATTTTTTTATTAAAAAATAAATAAATATATATATATTTTACTGTTATCTGGCAGGATGGATGCCCAAGAACCTGGCAGAACCTGAGTAGAAATCAAGCTTAGTGTTAGTGCATACAGCCTAAGCCACCGGTGTCTCCATAATTTCATGAGCAGTGCCATTGTGTGCTGTAGATTTGCGCAGATTTGCTCCCAGGTCATCGCAATCTACTCACTTTAGCACTCATACACATGCATGTGCTTTCCCGTGTGACAAGGTTCATTACCGATGGCTCCCAGGAATGACCTCATTTCAGCTCCTTCACACATTGAGGACGCCACTTTGTTCAATTGCCCTACATGAGAACTTTCAGTAATGGGGACAGTTGATTATATTACTTTGGTTATTTTACTTAATGCCCAAAACAGCAGATAAATTTAAAAATCTAGGGCAACTAATCGTGCTTGAATTTTTTTTCCCTCTTCCTTATCTTTATGTATCTATTTCTTCTCTTATGCCCTTTTTCTACTCTCAGTGGTATCAAGAGGAAATCACTTCATTTGACCACTGACACACTTCTCTCTCTCTCTCCCTTTCTCTCATTCTCTCTTTCTCTCTCTCCCTCTCTGTCTCACACACAGAGAGATTCGGATGGTGGTCTCTATATGTGAGCGATTATTTTTTAACCCTATTATTTTCAGAAGAAACAGCTGCAACTCTGGCACAGTGTGCGTGTGTGTGAGATAGAGAGCGATAGAAAGGGAGAGTAACCCGGGGGTCACTGTTATAAACCTTAAATTACATTTCTCAACAGGACAGAGGCAGAAGTTGTGCAGAACAATTGTTTCACTTTGGATTTGTGCAGGGTGCTGAAGAGGCCCAGATTCTTGTGTTGCCAATGTGTGTTAGCAGGATTCATGGTGCTGCAGGCCACAGGTATAATCACACATCACTGTATCGTGGTTAGATTTACAGATCCTCCTGTATCACCCTCTCACACTTTGTTTTACAGATTTGTACACACACCAAGCTACATAATCAAATCATCATTGTGCTTTACATGCAGAGGGTTAATACATTTGTTTTTAACATAGGTTTTACTTGAGAATGGATACTGAGTAAGAATAACTACTATATCCTGGTCAGTGCATCAGATCCAATCCCAGCATCACACCTAATGGGATGCCATTCTCACACATATTCACATGCTCATTCACACCACAAGGAAATCTAGCGTATTGTAAGCAAGCTCAGATCTCTTCATGAGGTCAGACCCCATGCACTGCTATGCAACTTCATGAGGCCAGACTCCGAGAACTGCCATGCAACAAAAAAATTAACTTTCTAATCTGAGGAGAGGATCTCTTTAATCTAAAGAGAGAAATCCATTTGTTTAGTTGCCCTCTCACTTATCCTTGAGCCCCCACTTTCCTTCCTGGGGATATGGCCGGGTCATGGAAAGGTGACTTAGAAGTTGCATACTGTAATAATTACATTTTAGGAATGTATGAATTTTACCTTTACATGTTTGGTATCATTTTAAAGGTCTCAGTGTTATTGGAAATATGATCTCAGTCCTATATCAGTAGAACAGACCAAAAATAAAGATCTCAGGTTTGGGGAAAATTCTGTCCTACTGATGTGACGGTTGTCCCGGAGAAGATCTTTATCAGGTGTTGGTTTATACCCTAGGTGGTATTTGGTTTTAGGTCACCTCCTGTCCTAAGAAAGGGTATGCAAAGCTTTTATTACTTTGAATTTATGAGTGTTTATTGGCAAAACACTCAGCAAAGCATTCTGTAGTCAGAACTTCCCACACACTGTGTCTCTATTGCCAGGTACAGTGACTCTTTAACAATTCTTTTTGTAAGCTGCATTGCTAAATTATTTGGTTTTATGCTGATCATGTTGTGTAATTTTTCTTCTATTATTTGTTTTAGATTTAACATTTGTTTATTGATTAATCCCTGGCAAATAAATGTCAAGTTGCAGATTAATGAATAATTGCCTAAAATAATTTATATATAGTTGATAAAGTAGTCTGGTGTTACCGCAAATCTATGACAGGGTTATACATACAGAAGGCTCATGAACAGATGTAGCATAGAGCACAACGTCTGGGACCTTCTGACTACAACTGACTTAGCAAGTTTTAACAAAGCGGCTAAATTAATTATACTTTATGCACGAGCAAGCATTAAGCAGCCTACTTAAAGAATATTAGTTTATGGTTATATCCTCTGACTAAAATTTGGACTGGCCAATTTGCCTCCGTGAGCAGGTATCTTTAGCCAAGCACAAGGCTATAAGCGACTCTGGGTCCATAATGAACGATTAATTGAAAAGACGGAATGCTTAGAACAATCTATTTAAATTAAAGAAGAAATACAACCTATAAGGTGATTAGCTTTAATTGGATATATTCAAGTTAAATCTTTATTACAAATTGGAGTCACATTAGAGGTTAAAAATTTGATTCATAACAAATTGCAATCCATTTTAGTAATGTTTTAGAGCAGTGCAAGAAAGACTAACACGCAGCATACTTTCACTCACGCCAGTGAATTCTGTCGATGGGCCATTGGGTGGATTACTACTGCTACTGTAGAACTCATTCTTTCTAGTGTTTTTTTACAAAGAGGGTGGAAAGGGACAGAGGAATTCACATGAAAATGATAAGATCAGGATGCAAAACTCCACACCTTAGCTCAGGATCAAAACAAGAACCATAGGTTTGTCAGTTAGCAACACTAGCCTTGGGTATATAGAAATATTAAATGTATATTATTATTCATTTGTTGAACATAATTGGTTATTTAATTCAAGGGTATTGTGGCCCAGGAACCAAAACCCTAAATACTTGGCACATTAGATGTGGTATACCACACTTTTGCTCATGTATACACATGTGCTGACAATTTAGCAGAAGAGAAAAACAGGTCATAATATCATTATTATTGTAATTATTATTATTATTATTATTATTATTATTATTATTATTAGTAGTAGTAGTAGTAGTAGTAGTAGTAGTAGTAGTATTACTACTGCTACTAATATAAATGAACTCCTTTTACAGCTCCTGACTTTTTTTTGTATCTAGCCTGCCTCACCTCCCTGTTCTGGTTTTCAGTCTCACTCCACAGGTCCCAATCTGGATTTCATTGGAAGAGCTTAATATTTATCGGTGGAGTTTTTTTTTCAAAGCCATCTGTGCTATTGGTCTTTGGTGTTCCCAAGAAGCGGTCTGGTGCATGCGGTAAAAATCAAACACACTACTGTTTACCTAAGCAGGGTGAGCAGTCTCTCCATCAGCTGCAGCAGTGCCTGTGCCAGACCCTGATTTTACTGTCACCAACCACAGGCACTGATTTCTCACGCAACATGATTCGGTGGGTTCTGCAGAATCAATTTTCCTTGGCTGAACATCACACTGCTGGCCAGCCCATATCAACTTTGTCTCTGCCCTGAAAGAGTTGCCAGTATAGGGAAAGCGTACTTTGGTGGGTGTGTGTGTGTGTGTGTGTGTGTGTGTGTGTGTGTGTGTGTGTGTGTGTGTGTGTGTGTGTGTTTAAAAGTAGGCTACAGCTTTGCTTGCTACAGATCTACACATGTCATAGATTGAGCCTGGCCAGAGCTAGAGTCAGAGTTGTGAAACTTTCTCTCTCTCTCTCTCTCTCTCTCTCTCTCTCTCTCTCTCTCTCTCTCTCTCTCTCTCTTTCTGTGTTTCTCTCTTTCTCCTTCTCACTTGTTGTCTTTCTTTGTGTTGTATTGTGGATCATTCGTGGCTCAGAGTCACGCCAGATAAAAAAAATCAGGCTAAGAGGAGGAGAGGACTTTGGCTAAACTGGCAGGAAGATCAGAGTCTGGAAGGAGGCCTCAATCTGCACATATTCCCTTATAAGTAATTCATCTGAAGAGGCCACATGATCGAGGGCCTAGGGGCTTTTGCCCCACTGTTTGCAGTGCTGTCTGCCCCCTGTCTTTCTTTGCCTTACTATCCCTAAATTTATGAGCACATTTCCTTTCCTATCTTCTATTTCATACGCTATCTCTTCTACACAAACCCCTTAATAATCCTCAAGCATATTATTTATCTCTATTCATCATATATGTGAATAGAATATCGGACTGAACTAACACTTAAATAAAACAAATAGAATACAATTACTTTTGTCTGACATAAATACTGTACTGCTGCCAATATTATTTTTTTGCATGCGCTTGTGTATGAGTTAGAAAATTTAAATAGGCATGTATCATGGATCTTGGATCCTACTCACTTTGAATATACAGTATGTCTGAATGTTCTAGAGGTTATGAGGTTCAAGCCATGGCATATCAACTATTTTTTTAAAGTGCAGGGTATGATTTTGAAATAATAGGAACATGCATGAAGCAAGAAATATCACTGGTGAAATTAAAAGTGTGACAACTGATGCTTTTTTATTACAAAACAGCTTCACTGAACACATCCATTTAAAAAAAGGAATCAGAGAGAAAGGAAATAAAATAAGAGCACGCTGCTGTGCCGTGTCCATTCATTTCACTCTCCCGTGCATGAGACACTTTTGCATGGATTATAGCTCCATCCGAGACTGAGATTGTCGCAAGACTGACACTTTCCACAAAGTTCAGCACCACTGGCTTCTTCAAGTCTGCCTGTCTCCTCTCAGCTTCCATCACTCTGTGTGGCTGCTTCCCGCTGGCCTGTGGAAAGAAATCAAATCCGCTGAGTCTCGCTATTAAATCAAGCTCGCGCTTTGGCTTTCCTGATCAGGGCTTTTTTCTTCCAGCCTCCTGTCACATGAGAGCAGCTGGATTGGACGTGGCATTGCCCACTGACTACATGGCTTGATGTGGTAAGGTGGCTCTCATTGCAAGGCTAAAGTTACAGTCCCGGCAGCCCTAACAGCCCTCACAGCCCTGCTGCATGCACGTCCCACCATGTGTGTGAAAGTTAGCCCAGGATTTGTGTGGGCTCACTGTAAGAAGGTGTTGAAAGGATCTGAATGCTCCTTGCGGTTGATTAAAAGAGTGCATGCAAGCAGCAGCAGAATGACCAGGGGATGGGCCTCCCAGCGTACACAAGCACACATACACAGACATTTACATTTTGGCCTGAGAGCAAAGTCATCATAGGCTGTCATATCAACATCTGTTTAATGTTATGTGTCCAAATATTTTACAGCATTAAATGCCTTAACTCCTCCTCTAAGGATTTCCAATGCCGATTCAAAGATCAAGAGTATAAAAAAAACATAGGAAGAAACAGAAAGAAAAAAAAAAGAAAGTGTGTGCCAGTGTTTCTGCATAAACATGGTTGGTTGCTGGCTGTGTATTGTATACTCCAGGATGAAAACGTAAAGTTTTTTACTGTGACACTCTGGGACCTGTGAGGGCATGAGAGAGAAAAAAAACTTGAAAGAAAGACTGTGGCATTCAGTCTTCTTTCTCTGCCAGAGAAATTTGTCCAAGAGTGAACGTGTTTCGACTTGCTTGCTAAAACGGATTTGTCCCTTCATGGCCATAGGCTAGTCTAGTTTGTGATTGGCTGTAAATAAAGAGGTGAGGCAGCTGGGGGTGCATTAATAAGCCTAATGTCAAGTGGCACAGTGTGTGCCTGAAGATGTGCAGAGGCGGACCAGTCCTAATGAAGCTCAACTTGGACATGAAACCCGTTCGCTCATACCCTGACACTAAGCACGTCAGACGAACATCTTTCTGACAACAGCACAGCTCCAGAGTGAGAGAGACAAGAGTCTTGTAGTGTCTAGAGCAGCCTATGCACTAATTCACTAAGGGAGAGAGAATGAAGAAAAAATAAAGAGAGAGAAAGGGAGGAAGAGAGGGAGAAGTCTGGGGATGCTGGAAGGGTCTGACATTGCGTTCCTACACAGCTGCGCTTCTAAATCAGGTCAACATCTAATGGGCAAATACTCATCCCCAGGTGACAACATTGTTCTGTGTGTTCTTGCTCAGACTCACTCCTCTTTTAACTTCCTTGATTGCTTTCCCTAGTTTTTTGTTTAGGCCATGCTAATTTCTGGGTGTAGTTAATAGTACATACATTTTAATATTTTCTACTGAATATCAGGGTTCACTTATAAGGATAAAAAGAAACTGTACAAATAGCAAATAATTTGAGATAGATAGATAGATAGATAGATGATGATAGATAGATGATAGATAGATAGATAGATAGATAGATAGATAGATAGATAGATAGATAGATAGATAGATAGATAGATAGATAGATAGATAGATAGATAGATAGATAGATAGATAGATAGATAGATAGATAGATAGATTAAACATTATATAAATACAATGGTACAAATAGTCTAATAGTTAACAAGTTATTAATTTACTGTATTCATTTTCTCAGAAATTAAGCTATAGAATAATGTGATGGAACAATATGGTTTCCTGTCACTCAAAATAGCTCGTTCTTGAAATTCAGGATGTCTTTAAATATTCCAAATATAAAATAATCCTATTTCTCTTCTTTTTCGTCTCATTGTAAAACGACTTCAGAAGCCATTTTTTCCATTGTCCTTTGTAGCTAGCAGGAGGCTGCCATTACTGTCCAAAAACTCTATGAGAGTCCTTGTTCTCTTCTATCTTTCCACATTGTTCTCCTATTGATCTCCACATGGCCAGCTATAAATCTACATTAAATAAGCAGGCCAAGGTTCCGCCGTAAGAGCTCTGCCTATGGAGATCACGAAAGTGGAACAACAGAATGCTCCCATCGAGTGAACTAAGCCTTTATCTTTCATTTTAACTTTCATTTAAAAAAGGAAACTCACCAGGCTTTTGTCAGACCATTTGAATGAACCATGCAAACCTTTGATTTAATTATGTATAGATTTTTCTTTATAGCAGTTGCATAAAACTCATATTGTCCAAAAGCAGCTTTGCAGAGAGTGACATCAATTACCCATTCATTTGTATATTTTTTATTATGTGATATAACGTTTATATAAAGTACTGTACCCTTTTAGGTCTGTTTATTATTTAGTTTAAAAACTTGTTTCTGTAATGACATAAGTGCTTCCAGGGTCAAAGTGAAGAAGTTGCTATTTCTACCAGCACCAGTGGAGTTCCACACTTCATTAATAATTTATTTAATTGCTTGATAATTTTGTTTTAAGACTTTGGATCAATTAGATGTGTGGTTAAACTTGTGCCATTGGAAAAAAAATTTCTATTGGGATAAAATGGGATTAGATTTTATGCCATTTATCAGGCACTTTTATCCAGAGCAATTACAGTTTACCTCATTTATACACGTGAGAAGGTATGGGTTTAAGGGCTTTGCTTAGGAATCCACAGGTGGCAGCTTGGTGTATCAGGGATTTAAACTCATAACCTTTGGAGAGAAAAACCTAATGTCTTAACCATTAAGATACAACCTCCCCATTAAGGTTTTGATGCAGCTCTAATAAAATATATGGTGTCCAGGGTCTTTCTCCAGTTTAAAAAATAAAAACTGCTTGTCATATGTTTTAAGAGAATTTCAATACAATTTTTTAAACGGAATATGAAAACAAAATAATCCAAAACATTGTTAATATGTCATACAGGTTTTTTTTTAAGGCCCTACATCAGTATTAGAGTATTGTGAATGGTATTAAAATGCTGTTTCATTGTCTTTGCTAGCTGGGATAGTGTTTGCTATGTCTATTGCAGAAAGGTTACTATAAAGTGTGTATGGTGGAGGAGTTGAGGCTAAATGGTCTGTTTCCTTTGTGTTATCCCAGCTGAACTGCCTGGCTGTTAGCTCTATTAGATCTGTAACTGCACTGACAGGCTCTCTCACCTCAGCTCCATATGAGAGTGTGATGTTCTCTCAGGGCAAAGCGTTGAAAGATCTATGGTGTGTGTTTCATTGTGGCATTGTGTATGGACACAACTCTGTGCTTTTGTATGTGTGCGTATATGCACATGTACATGTATGTCAGCACCTACTGTATGTCCTGGTGCATGTCACTGTACATCTCTCCCCATTCTGTTACTGTCAGCAAAGGATATGTCTACTCAGATGTCTTTGTTTATCAAAAATGCCCTATTACTTTCCGTCACATGCTGGGAGAAGCTGCATCATGGATAACATCTTTCAACGAATAATGTGCATCATAGTGGCAAACTTCTATTATGCTGTGTAAACAGCCCGAGACCATGGCAGGACACTACTTATATGGATGTATGGCCCTAAACCACTGTGAGATGTTCCGAGCAATAAAAGATGATGGGTCAATATTACAGGTACAGACCACAAGCGTGAAGATTTACAGTAAATCACAGTGATGTGCTTGCTTCTTTGCTTCAGAGAACTTTTCAGCCTGCATGAACTGGCTTCATTCTGCTTGAACTGGCTTCTATATTTATGTTTATTTGTCTTTTATTGCTGGATTTCGATTGATGAGCTTTAATGTTTCATGTTTTAATGACATTTGTATTGATTCCGTTGATTTTTTAGTGTCCCTTGTGGGATAACCAATTTATGAGCTCGGATCTTGATATGGTTTCTCAAAGATGAAGTTTGGTGAATACATTTAATAAAACAATGCTTTTGCCAATATTTATTACCCTAAAATGCAAATAACACTCTTCTCTGCATTTTTGGCTTAACCTATTTCCTGTTTTTCCTGCATGTGTATATTGAATGTAAAGCTTTTAATTGGGATGATGTTGTTGTTCAAGAGTTGAGAGTGATGGGATTAAAAACTTTGTTTCACAGCATTGCCTGAACCGGGCTCCCCATATAGTCCCAGGAAAACTGCTGCTGCTTTAAAGAAATATATTAAAGGGTAAGAGAAGGGAACAAGTAGAACACATTTTAGAGTTTATTTGAACACCTCATTGCCTCACAGTTTCCTGTCACTATGCTGTGAATGCACATTCACACATGTTCACACACGTTCACAAACACATTAGTTGGCCAGTGTCACAGCGATGGATTGGTCCAGGCTTGAGTAGAGGTTAGTGCCGGTGTCCAGAGACCAGCGGCAAGCATTTGAAGGTGAGTGGTGTTGACAAAAAGAGGTGCCTGCGAGCCCTTTCAGTTCTCTGTCCTCATATTGTGCTAAGCAGCTGCTATTCAGGGAGTGCCAAAGCTGAACAAGTTGAAAAGCACATGTAGCATAAGCCGCCACTTAAGCTGTGCATGAAGGCATGCGAGATGAAGGGTTCTGGGATATAAGACTGATGACTCCACACTGACTTTTGACATGACAGGGACTGTATAGTTCCCAGACAGTCATATGGACATGTTCGTGCGTATGTACACTTAGACACATGAGCAACATACAGTAGTAACTTCAGCATTTGCACATAGATTTTCAACTGATTTTGGTGCAAAGTGATCAGGATATATTAAGATTAGATTGACTCATGTTAATGTGTTAGTGAAGTAGTGCCTCAGTTTGCGTACAGTAAGTATGTGTGAATCACAGCTAGGGAATGCTCTAGTAACCCAGTTCCTCTGTACACAGTATTATTACAGTATACAGCAGAAGATGTCACTGAGAGTTTTAAACATTTAATATTTTGTAAAAAGTTTCAGAACATTATTGGACAATGTGCTTAATTTAATCAGTTTGATAATTCTGCCTATATACATACAGTGGGAAACCAAAAGTCAACAATTACAAATCAGTATAAATAACAACTTGAGTATTTTTGAATTATTTTTATTATATATATATTTAAATAAGATGTGTGACAATGCTGTGGTGTGAAGGCCAGCTGCTCAGGTTTGGTGTGTGTGTGTGTGTGTGTGTGTGTGTGTGTGTGTGTGTAAGTAAGTGAAGGTGGACTGAGGGGGCCAACAGTTCACAGCCTGTGAACCCCTATAAATAAATAAATAAATAAATAAATATATATATATATATATATATATATATATATATATATATATATATATATATATATATATATATATATAAAAGTATAAAAACCAGTTTAAATCCAGTTTAAATCAAATCCTTCTGATAAAATCTGATCTCTCATACAATGCATGGTCAATATCACATGCTTGCATTTATATAGAAACCTACAAATAGTGCAAAATCTTGAATATAAATCAACAGTTTATTTTCTTTTTTGTGTGTATTTTAGACATCTTAAACCGGTTTCTGTTAAAAAAAAATAATCTCAGATTTTTCAGTGTTGTCTCAGTCTTTAGGCAAATAATCTGTACATATGTTTGTTATGAAAAACATAACTAGTAATTATATAAAAGAGATCTTACTTTAGCAGTGTCTGCAAGCCACAAACATTGAGCTTCAGAAAATGTGTGTCAGGAAAAATAAAAAGGCAATATTTTTGGTAGCCATGAAGTCTCATGCTAATTCACAGCTAATTCAAAGCTAAATTATTGACTGGCAAATTCAGTGTAATTTCAGAAGAAACATTTTACAGACTTGTAATCTAACATTTATGCTATAAGGCAATTCAGATGTACCCTTTCATCGTCTTAAATGACTGTCCTTCAGCTTGAGTATGATATTTCCCCACTTTAAATACTTGTTTCTGAGTCTGTGTTGCATAGCTTGATCAGTTTCTATCTTTTAGTGTGTGTGTGTGTGTGTGTGTGTGTGTGTGTGTGTGTGTATGTGTGTTTATTTACAGAATTTAGCTGATTCTCTTTTCCAGAACTTACAGAAGTGCCTTTAGTCTCGACTAAACAACATTACCATGCTTGTTTACTTCATCAAAGTATCATCAGTCTAAAATTCATGTTAGGGTGTGCTTTTTTCCCCTTCCCACAATAGCAATGTGTCTATGTTCCTTCAAGGGGGATTTCTCTTGCTTTTTTTCCCCTCTGAAGTTTGGGCGTTTTCTTTATTGTAATTACCTTGCTGTTATAATTAAACCTACAATTTATTACCTATTAGCAAACAAGGTCTCTCCTTTCTATTCAGGCTTTTGCAGTGGCCCAATACTGTCACTGGAGTGGCCAGTGCTACATTACTCATCACACTGGGCTGGACTGTGTTACACCACCCAGAGGAACAGGACTTAAGAGTGAACGGAATAGCCACCTCAATATTCTACATTATGCACAACACTTTTTCAAAGTACTAAATACAATTGTTTCATGATATACAATAACACAATACAGCATATACAGAATAATACAGAATAATTCCTATGGGTATGCATAAGAAAATAACAATCCAATTATCACTGTACAATGATATTCAGCATAACATG